>NC_069780.1:160047270-160172270 GCF_027406575.1 Nycticebus coucang
CATGCGAAAGCATTTGAAGTGAAATTAGGCCTCCTCATCAAACAAGTGAAGGAGGAAAATTTCTGCCATCTCCCCACAACTCAAAATCTGTTAGCGGAAAATCCATTGGTTGCATTCCCAAACAAAACATGTGTAGATTCACTGGAAAAGTTACAAAAGGAGTTTCAAGTTAGATTTAAAGAGCTTCATCTCCATGAACAGGACATACAGCTTTTCCATAACCCATTTTCTATTGACATTGAACATGTGGATACGATTTACCAAATGGAACTGACTGAACTGCAGAATTGTGACTCTCTGAAAGACGCATTTAAGTCAAGCAGCCTTCCTAATTTCTATGCATCTCTCCCCTCTGAGACATATCCTAATCTCAGGACCATGCACTCAAAATGGCAACCATCTTTGGCAGCACTTACGTCTGTGAACAGACTTTTTCCAGAATGAAACATCTGAAATCTCCAACCAGATCTAGATTAACTGATGCACACTTGCATCACTTGTTATGACTAGCAGTGACAAATATGGAACAGGACATTGACCATCTCATTAGCCAAAAGCAGGCCCATAGTTCCCATTGAAATACTGGTAAGTTTGTTGATTTAACTTTACTTGTTCTCCATTTTAAATATTGTATTTGTTCCCATTTTGTTTTTTTACTTCAAAATAAGATATGTGCAGTGTGCATAGGAATTTGTTCATAGTTTTTTTTTTAAACTATAGTCCGGCCCTCCAACGGTCTGAGGGACAGTGAACTGGCCCCCTGTTTAAAAAGTTTGAGGACCCCTGCATTAACCTATTAGACAAAAAAAAAAATCTGGTTTTCTCTTTTTATTTTTATTTATTTATTTTTTGGAGACAGAGTTTCATTATGTCGCCCTCAGTAGAGTGCCGTGGCATCACAACTCAAAGCAACCTCAAACTCCAGGACTTAAGTGATTCTCTTGCCTTAGCCTCCCAGTAGCTGGGACTATAGGTGCCCACCACAACACCTGGCTATTTTTTTTGTTGCAGTTGGCCCCAGGCCAGGTTCAAACCTGCCAGCCTAGGTGTATGTTGCCGGCGCCGTAACCACTGTGCTACGGGCACCAAACCTGTTTCTCTCTTTTTAAAACTGTAAATCTGGCATGCACCTCTAGTCCAAGCTACTAGGGAAGCTGAGGTGGGAAGATTGCTAATGCTCAACCTGGGCAACAAAATGAGACCCCCTTCTCTAAAAGACTAAAACAAAACCCAAAAACACTATAATTGTGGAGGTCTTCAAATTTTTCAATCATATGCTATCAATGTGCAAAACTGATTTACACAGGCAGTGCCTGTGGCTCAAAGAAATAGGGCACCGGCCCCATATGCTGGAGGTGGCATGTTCAAACCCAGTCCCAGCCAAAAACAAAACAAAACAAACAGTCCCCCCCCCCCCGATTTATAGGATTCAAAGTTCAGAAATTGTGGATATGTAAAGAATTATGGTTCTTCAAAAACACCAACATTTGCTCATAAAAGTAATTTTATATTATTTTATTTATTTTTTTGAGACAAAGTTTCACTCTGTTGCCTGAGCTAGAGTGCTGTGGCATAAGCCTACCTTACTTATAGCAACCTCAAACTCCTGGGTTCAAGCCATCCTTTTGCCTCAGCCTCTCAGCTGTGACTACAGAAGCCTGCCACAACAGCTCGCTATTTTTCTGGTTTTGACAGAGACACAGTCTTACTCTTGCTTAGGCATGAGCTCAAGTGATCCTCTCACCTCAGCCTCCCAGGGTGATAAGATCACAGCTGTGAGCAAAGGAAGTATTTTAAATGGTACCACTGCTTGCCCCAAATTAAGTCTTCTTAACTAAAAACTTTAGGCTAAACTGAAAAAACAAAGGGCTCTATGGACTATCTGTAGTTTTTAGTGGGGAATTTAGATTTCATACAAACTTGCCTTTATTTTAAAAGCAGTTTAGTGTTTAGAAAAATACACGCACCTCAAACCAAATACCCAATCCACATTTTTTCTCCTAACACAGAAGGAGGCCTCTCTGAAGGTTTTTCCAGGCTCACCACTTAATAGTGGTCAAGCCAAAAATAAATCCATGAGGTTTTACTGGGCAAATTCAACAACATACCAAAAACACCAGTCCATGGAGAGCTGGACTCAGCTTTTTCCCCAATATCCTCTCCCATGCTCCCCGCCCACATTCTGCCATCTCCTAATTAGAAAGCTAATTAGGATTCCAAATTTAAACGCTGAATGGAGAGGGATATCTGGGCCCAGGCCAGGATTCCTGGATCATCTAATATTCTCCTCTGTCATCTGTTAGCGCAGTGAGCTGTGGGAAGAGAGCTGGGTAAAGATGGTTTGGGGCTATTTGACTTACTGGAGGGCTGTGTTTACTCTCATTTGTTTGAGAGGGAAGAATTGTGGCACAAATTGAAAACTCTGAAAAGATAAAATTAAAAAACAAAAACGTATCTTGGGATTTAGTACTGTAAGGAAAAAACCCAAGAACCTTTTTATGAGCTCAATTATTACCATGTTGACAAAAGGGGACAAAAGGAGTTCCCCTTGAGAACAGTTCCTGGATCTAGCCAGGCAGCCTCTCAATAGTGCAGGGCAACTTCTTCAGTTACCATGGCAACCAAAAATCAGAAGTGCTTTTGCAACACTAACAGAAACCATCTTTTGAAGTGCTTCCGTGAATCACATTGAATACTGATGATGCAAGCTTGTATGATACATATTTTTCAATCATTAAAAAAATCAAATGAATCAATCATATTCATTTCAGATTCCCATTTGAAATCTCAACTTAGGGTAAATTTTTTCATCTGGTTTTGTTTGTTTCCCTTTTGGATTCCCGTGGTCTCGTGTGCAAACGCGATTTGTTTAACTTCTAAATTTGTCTGAATTGCACGAGTGAGATCTTAGAATGTGATTCATTCTCTCTTATTTTGAAAAGGGATGAGGAATAGGGTGGGGGAGGGTAGGTAGACAGAGAACCCTCTTGTCTACTGTACTGGGAAGGAAGGAAACAGGGGACAGAAGGGGGCAAAGAGGGAGAGAAGGAGAAAGTGAGAGTTTTCTCTCTTCTGGGGAGTAGGAGGGAAAGAAGGAGGAGGGAGGACGAAGAGGAAGACGAGGAAGGGAGGGAAGGGGAAAAAAGTGCAGATAGCTGAATCTTTGCCGTCCCTATTAGAGCTAAGAGTACCATTATCAATTCCTTGACTTCTCCACGTGCCCAGAGGTGTCAGGCACACAGAAACTGATCAGAAATGACATTTTAAAGACCCAGTTGTGATCTTTTCCTGGTCGTATCGCACAGTCCTCGAGTTTCTAATACTATTCCGGGGAAGAGATATCCTGAAGAGGAAAAGAGGCTCTCCCTTACTTGGTGCAGTCTGTCAAAACAAGTACCGTTTTGGGGGGAGCGTTGTGCGGTGGGGCGTGATGGCGGGTTTCATCCCCCAGGGCCACAGCTGTTAGAAGTCTATTCTCTCCTCCGTCAGCCTCAGCGGGTGGAGAGGTCACGCAGGTCCTCGGCCCTTGTTAAAAACAACCCAGATCTGGTCTCGGTCCTCGGTCCCCGCGCGCCCAGCGTGCGCACAGCGAGGCGCTGAGCTGTCCCCCGGCTCCCGGACACGGGTGCCCACATCACACAGGAACGCGGTGCACTCACGCCACATGGACCCGGGCGCAGCAGTGACAGGGCAACACGAGCGCGGGCACGCCCTCGGCCCGGTGCTAACGCCCTCTCCCCCAGCGCGCTGCGGGCCCGGGCTGGGGACGCGCCCAGGAGCGCCTAACCTTCTCCTGACCCCCAGTCACCAGCGCGCCCCGCCGGGACTGTCGACCTTTTCCCTCGGACCGCAGGGATCAAAGCCTGGGCTGCAGCCTGGTCGAGGCAGGGCCGGCAGGGTTGGGAGCTGGCGGCGAGCCGCACGGCCCTCGCTTACCTCCGTGGCGGGGCCGGCTCGCGGGCTCTGCTGCGCGGCGCCCGGCCAGGCGCTTGGGGAGGTCTGCGCTGAGCGGGCGCGGGCCAAGCGTGGGTGTCCCGGCGTGAGGGCGGCGCGGTCGCGCCTGAGGCTCCCGGAGCTGTCAGTAGGGGCCAACCTGACAGCGCTCGGCCCAGGTTCGGTCCAAGGCGGGGGCGGGGGGACTGAGACTCCCCGCGGCGTTTCCTGAAAGGCCAATCCAGAGCCGGGGGCTGGCCTAGGCGAGGAGGCGACAGGGGGCTGTCGGGCGCAGGGACGCTGGCCTGGGCCTTGTGGGCTGGTTTCTATGGCAGCCAGGAGGGAGGGGCAGGAGGGAGGGAGGGGAGCGGCGCGGGGACACCCACGGCAGACACTCTGGGAAGGAGTTTAGGCCTGCGACAAAGAGAACCCCCTCCTAGAGAGTCCGGAGCGGCGACACAGCTGAAAGCAGGCTGACACAACTGCCGGGTGGCTGAGCTGCTCCAGCTCTTGAGCGAGGGTTTTCGTGTCCTTGGGAGACCGTGACCCAGTAATCCTCCCAACAGAAAGGGGGTTTCAGCACACCATCGTGACGGCTCCTCAGGGTGAGTCTGGTAGGCTTTAGGCTCTGCAAAAAGAAGGCTAATGTCACCCTCTGCCTGGATTCCTGGCACACATCAGGCTTGGCTCTCCTGGTACCACTTAGCCAGTAGCTTCCTAATCTGACCTCTCACAGCTATGACCCTCTGATTAATGATAGGTGTTAAATATTAGTTTTCTATTTTACATTCCAGGAGTGTGATGCACAGAATACTGAAGCATAGAAATTATTTATTGACATATAAGGTCCCCCCCGTTTTTTTTTTTTACCGAGCAAAAACGTGAGTTCAGAGAGGTCAGTTAACTTACCAAGAATCACACAGCTAGCTGGTTAAATAACAGAGCCAGGACTAGCTGCCCTAAGTCATAGTTCCAGGAGCATTCTTTCTACCTCTTCATTCTCCCCATCCTGTATTCATGATTGCCAGAGCAATATTCACAAGAGCAAAAGTGCTGAGGAGTAAAATAACACGTGCTTAAAATCCTTCAATGGTAGATATTAGGAAACTCCCAAATTCCTTTTTTTTTTTTTGCTATTTTCCAGGCACTGTAATAAATGCTTTTAGAGAGTAACTGATTAAATCCTCAGAATAAGCCATGAGTTAGTGTTATTGCCATCTTTGTTTTGTCAGATGAGGAAACTGACAAAACAAAAATGTTTTGAGGTTATGACTTGCTCAATATCACACAGCTATAGAATACTGGTGCTGGAGCTCTAACTCAGGCAGTCTGATGCCAGACTCAGTGCTGTTCTTTACTAACAGTACTTAATATGTGCTGCCTCTTTGTGTGATGATTAAAGGGGTCAGGAACAATAAGGGCTAGAAATAAAACCTTGGACAGCTCCAGGCACTGGCCATTGAGATTGACAAGAAAACCAGAAGAACCAGAAACATTGCTTCCTTGACTTATGAAAGTGGTTATCTCTTTTTGTAGGATAAGGGCTCTCTGTAAGAAAGGTTTGTTTTTAAAGGGAGGTCCTCCTCAAAAAGAAAGAATTTGTTAAAAAGAATACTCTTTAAAACAGTACATGTCGTCAGTCTGTTTTCTAAAACAATAAAATATAGGGCGAAACTACGTTTTTTTAAAGCTATGAAACACTCCTTGAATCCAGCAATGTGACAATATACAGGATAAAATTTCACTGAGAAATTGCTTAGAAACCAAGAGCCTCCAACCCCTAACCTGACACAGACGTTGTGGCAGAGATCCTCACACTCATGCCCCCCAGACACCACCTGTGGAACAAAGTTAATGTTAGATTCTAGTGGCTTATAAGCCTATCACAAAAAAGGAAAACTTAAAGCACCACTAGAAATCACTTGTGGAGTCTGCTGGCAGACTCCGTTCTAGGGGCTCCACCTGCACTTTCCTTCTATTTTAGTCTGATGCAGGGCTGCTTCCTTCAGATCAGAACCTTCCTTGATGTTTTCCCTTCCCTTGGAGTCCTGTCCACCTCTCTCCAGTCATGTAAGACTGTCTACACATTTAATCCCTTTCTCTAGAGAAAAAGTGTGTTTTTTTTTCCTTCTAGAAAGGGCCATTGGACATTAGACTGATTACAATGTAACAGAATACAGAAGTTTAGCATTCTTATTTTGAATGGCATGGAGGAAATATTTTCAACGTACTACGCAAAAACAAATCACAAAACAGAATAGTACAAAATTGTGATATGTAAGACTATAAGGAAATACACTAAATATTAGAAATGTTTTTTTTTTTTTTGTAGAGACAGAGTCTCATTGTACCACCCTCGGTAGAGTGCCGTGGCGTCACACGGCTCACAGCAACCTCCAGCTCTTGGGCTTACGTGATTCTCTTGCCTCAGCCTCCCGAGCAGCTGGGACTACAGGCGCCCGCCACAACGCCCGGCTATTTTTTTTTTGTTGTTGCAGTTTGGCTGGGGCTGGGTTCGAACCCTCCACCCTCGGTATATGGGGGCCGGCGCCCCACTCACTGAGCCACAGGCGCCGTCCAGAAATGTTTTTTTTTTTTGTAGAGACAGAGTCTCACTTTATGGCCCTGGGTAGAGTGCCATGGCCTCACACAGCTCACAGCAACCTCCATCTCCTGGGCTTAAGCGATTCTCTTGCCTCAGCCTCCCGAGTAGCTGGGACTACAGGCGCCCGCCACAACGCCCGGCTATTTTTTGGTTGCAGTTTGGCCGGGGCTGGGTTTGAACCCGCCACCCTCAGTATATGGGGCCGGCGCCTTACCGACTGAGCCACAGGCGCCGCCCTATTAGAAATGTTTTTTGTTACCTGATAGAATCACAGATGTTTTTAACGATCTTAATACTTTTCAGTGGGACTTTTATTTTTTTTTTGCATTCTCTAGAATGGGCATGTGTGTGAGAAAAATATTATTTTCCAAAATAATTGATGAAACTGTAAGACCTATAAAGATAGTGTAGGGAGTTCCATGGTTATTGGGAAGTCATTTCAATTTTATTTTCTAAAGCCTGCTCCCCTTTTTGGGTAAGGAAGATGTCAAATACATGCTTAGAAACAACAGATGATTCTAAATGCAGGAGGTATTTGGTCTATTTGGTCTGTGCTTTGGGAAACATTGATGGTGGATAATATTTCAGACTTTGGAGTCAGAGAGTTCTGCCACGTGCTAGCTCTATGACATTCTTTGATTTTAAGCATTTTTTAGCTTCAGCTTCCTCATCTATAATCTAGGGGTTGTTGTGAGAATTAGTGAGATAAAGGTTCTAGAGAATAGTAAACTAGATTTTCTTAACCCGGAGTCAATAAGCTTGGGATGGATGACGGAAGGATCCCTTACTGAAAGTATGGTTAAACTATGCTCCTTTCATCACATTCCCCAAGTAGTGGGGGCTCAAACATGGTTGAAATCCTCTCTCATAAGTGCTTGTACATTTGATGCTATTCAAGGGCATATATAAAAACATCCTACTCTCATTTTCTGGTCATTAAGTTACCGGGTACATTGCATCCCTACTGAAAGTAACCATTGCATTTATGAGACGGCTTCACCACTACTTCTTCCTTCTCCCCTCTTATAGGGATATTTGAAAAATGTTAGAAGAGAATACAGAGCAAATGTTTCCTAGGTCTGCACACTGCTGTAGAGTTGAATCTGCATCTCAAAATGACATAACTAGGCTTGGCGCCCGTAGCTCAGTAATTAGGGCGCCAGACACATGCACCAGGGCTTGTGGATTTGAACCCAGCCAGGGCCTGCTAAACAACAATGACAACAACAAACAAAAAATAGCTTGGCATTGTGGCGGGCACCTGTAGTTCCAGCTACTTGGGAGGCTGAGGCAAGAGAATCGCTTAAGCCCAAGAGTTTGAGTACCAAGGGCGACATAGTGAGACTCTGTCTCAAAACAAACAAAAAAACCATGACATAACTAGTTCCTAGAAAATTTGTTTTGTTTACCTTATTTAGGATCTGTGTGCTACCTAAATCTGAGAATTCATGTCTATCAATGATGCAGAAATAGTCTCAGATAATACCTTTAATATGACTCTGTCAAGGAGGGAGGTGGGAGAGGAGGACAGTCAGAGGAGAGGGGAGGAAGTAGGGGATTGGTGTGCTCCTACCTAATGGGCACAATGTAAGGGTATATGGCACACTTCCTGGGTGTGGGACACAACTACAATAGGTACTTTGCCTAACAAATGCAAACATTGTAACCTAATTGTATCCTCATATTAATCTGAAATAAAAAGAAATATGACTGTCTTAGTTTGGGCTGCTATTAACAAATTACTACAGATTGGATAGTTTAAACACCATTTATTTCTCACAGCTCTGGAGGTTGGAAGTCTGAGATCAGAGTGCCAGCCTGGTTGGCAGACTATCAACTTCTCATTGCATCTTCACATGGTAGAGAGGAGATTGAGAGTTTGAGTCTATTTTACTATATAAATGCATTATCCCATTCATGAGATTAGTTCCACCTTTATTAACTGATTATTTTATAAAGGCCCCAATTCCTTTTTTTTTTTTTTTTTTGTAGAGACAGAGTCTCACTTTATGGCCCTCCATAGAGTGCCATGGCCTCACACAGCTCACAGCAACCTCCAACTCCTGGGCTTAAGCGATTCTCTTGCCTCAGCCTCCCGAGTAGCTGGGACTACAGGCGCCCGCCACAGCGCACAGGTATTTATTTATTTATTTATTTTGGTTGCAGTTCAGCCGGGGCCGGTTGGAACCCACCACCCTCGGTATATGGGGCGGCGCCCTACTGATTGAGCCACAGGCGCCGCCCAGGCCCCAATTCCTTATACTGTCACATTAGGAATTAGGATTTCAATGTATGAATTTTGGGGGGACACATTTAGTGTCATAAATGTGGGGGTCATAAATGACCCCTTTTCAGTTTACATTTCTTTTCTTTTTTTTTTTTTTTTTTTGAGACAGTCTCATTTTATCACCTTTGGTGGAGTGCCAAGGCATAATAGCGCACAGCAACTTCAAACTCTTGGGGTCAAGCAATCCTGCCTCAGCCTCCCCAGTAGCTAGGACTACAGGTGCCTGCCATTCACTCTGGCTCAGGCAATCCATCCACCTCGGCCTCCCAGAGTGCTAGGATTACAGGTGTGAGCTGTTGCACCCAGCCAACAGTTTTACATTTTTTTCAGGAACTTCTATTGGACGTTATATATGTCAGATCTTTTCATTCTCTCTTTTATTTATCTATTTTTTTGAGACAGAGCCTCAAACTATCACCCTGGGTAGAGTGCTGTAGCATCACAGCTCACAGCAACCTCCAGATCCTGGGCTCAAGCAATTCTCCTGCCTCGGCCTCCCAAGTAGCAAGGAACTACAGGCACCTGCCACAGCGCCCCGCTATTTTTTTCTTTTTTGGTTGCAGCCGTCATTGTTGTTTGGCGGGCCCAGGCTGGATTTGAACCCGCCAGCTCGGGTGCATGTGGCTGGCACCTTAGCCGCTTGAGCCACAGGCGCCGAGCCTTTTCATTCCCTTATATCTTTTCTCATGTTCTCTAGATTTTTACCTTTTGTGCTATGTTCTGGTTAAGTTCTTCAGATCTATTCTGTATTTCACTAATTCTCTCTTGCATTGTATCTGACCAGCTGTTTAACCTGCACACTGATTTTACAAACCTTAAGAAAGCAAATGTAATAAACTAATCAAGAGGTAGAAGAGAGTGCCAATTTCAGCCTCTTTGACAGTAGGTCAATTGATAATTTAAAATGGAATCACTTATTTACAACAATTAGTATTTATCAACATCTTTTTCAAGTTTATAGGAACCTTTTAAGAAAGAATATTTCTGAGGTTTAGTAATTTATTCTGCTTTCCTTTTTATTTGTTAAATTCAAGCAAATTTAAAACAAAAGCATTAAAATTAGCATGATGATCCTTTTTTAAAAAAAGTTCTGTCTCTCCCACTTTCTCTCCTCCTCCCCTTCCTTCTCTCTCCCTCGTGATTAATGAGTGTTTGGTAGTTTTTTCTTATTATGCTAAACTTTTACTTTAGTAGATGTGATTTAATAACAGCAACAGAATGAAAAAAGAAGGTTGCAGATTACAGTGGCTGAGGGGCCACTGCCTTTCTCTGCCAGTCAGCTTAAATTTTATTGATATGTGTGGCATTTTTAGTTTTCCTCCATCATTTAGTCATTAATGTTCAACACTTAACTTTCTTCCTAAAGTTTATTTTTTGAGACAGAGTCTCACTGTCACCCTCGCTAGAGTGTCGTAGCATCACAGCTCACAGCAACCTCAAACTCTCCGGCTCAAGCGATTCTCCTGCCTCAGCCTCCCCAGGAGCTGGAACTACAGGCACCCACCACGATGCCGGGCTATTTTTAGAGAACCCCTAAATTCATGTAATCCACTCACCTCGGCCTCCCAAAGTGCTAGGATACAGGTGTGAGCCACAGCGCCTGGCCAGGTTTGATTGTTTTAATTCTTGTTGCTTCTTTGAATCCTTTATGACAAATTAGATAAGAGCTGCAGCACAGCTCAGGACATTCTACATAAAAAACACTTAGCCTAGGTCCCCCCTCCATGTAATTAACACAAACATCAGTGTTAACCTAATGAACTCAAAGCTATTAAGGTGTTTTGCATGTCAGTTATAAAACACTATTTCCAGCTCTGCGCCTGTAGCTCAAGCAGCTAAGGCGCCAGGCACATACACCAGAGCTGGCAGGTTCGAATCAGCCGGGGCCCGCCAAACAATGACAACTACAACCAAAAAATAGCTGGGCATTGTGGTGGGCGCCTGTAGTCCCAGCTACTTGGGAGGCTGAGGCAAGAGAATCGCTTAAGCCCAAAAGTTTGAGGTTGGGGTGTGCTATGACACCACAGCACTCTACCCGGGGCGACAGCTTGAGACTGTTGTAAAAAAAAACAAAAAACACTATTTCCATGTGAACGCCTTGATGACCATATGATCACTTGTTTAAAACAACTCACGTTAAAGTAAAAATGTGAATTAAAATCCACTTGATTGATGAAGACTACCTACATTTAGATCTCACTTTTTGGCTTATTAAGCTTACTGGCTTATTCAAAGTATAAAATAGGTGGTTAGCCCAGATTACAAAATTTCATGGACGTTCTAATCCGAAATCTTTAATTCCAAGTTGAAAGTAGTGAGAGAAACAATTACATTTCCGTTAAAGTACTCCTAAGCAGTACACGAGGATGGCAACCCTTTAAAACTAGTTCAGACAGGCCAGGTGTGGTCCTAACACTCTGGGAGGCTGAGGAGGGTAGATTGCCTGAACTCACAGGTTCAAGACCACCCTGAGCCAGAGCCAGACCTCATCTCTAAAAATAGCCAGCTGCTGTGGTGGATGCCTGTAGCACCAGCTACTTGGGAGGCTGAGGCAAGATAATCTTTTGAGCCTAAGAGTTTGAGGTTGATGCAAATTATGACACGGCAGCTCTCTACTGAGGTTGACAAAGTCAGACTGTCTCAAAATAAATAAAATCAGTTGAGACTATAAAAGCCTGGTTCAGTACATAGGTAAAATATTTCTAGCTTTTAAATGCATTGATATTAGGGTTCAGTTTTAGTTTTCCTTTCAATCTCAGGTGGTAGGTATGGTATAAGAAATGTTTGGTCTTCGTCCTGAGTTCCCAGCAGTTCCTAAAACCCTTGGAATTTCCTGATAGGATCTTTTGTTTTTCCTAAAATGCCCCTTTTGACCTAACCAGTTCATACCAAAGAGGTAATTAGAGGGCTACAACTACTGGCCTGAGACTTTCAGGGAGAGGAGAGGGGTTGAGAATTGAGTTTAATCACCAACAGCTAAGCATTTCATCAACCTAAGTCACGAAATTTTAGTAACAGAGCTTCTGAGTTGGTGAATGCAACGTGCTAGGAAGTGGCATGCCAGAGACATGGAAACTGTTGTCCTTCTCAGCATCCCTCCACTTTACCTTATCTGATTCTTCCACTTGGCTATTGTTCTACTGTATGCTTTATAAAACTTTAAGTAGGCTCAGCATTCACCCGCAGCACAGTGATTACAATAGCCACATACACTGAAGCTGGCGGGTTCAAACCCAGCCAGGGCCAGCTGAACAATGACAACTGCAACAAAAAAATAGCTGGGCATTGTGGCGGGCACCTGTAGTCCCATCAACTTGGGAGGCTGAGGCAAGAGAATAGCTTAAGCCTAAGAGTTTGAGGTTGCTATGAGCTGTGACACCACAGCACTCTACTGAAGGCGAAATAATGAGACTGTCTCAAAAACAAAAAACCCTGTAAATATAGTGCTGAGTTCTCTGAGTTATTCTAGTGCATTATCAAACAGGAGCGTTGGGGGTGGGGGCGTGTGGGCACCCCGAATTTACATACATGACTGGGGAGAAGTGAGAGTAGACCACTGACCTCGTTTGTAGCTGGTGCCTGACTGGGGGCAATCTATGGTACTGAGCACTTAAGTCTGTGATGTCACATTGGTGCTGGAGAATCACTGTGGGTAGAGTGGAGTAGTGGAGATAAAAGAGGTTCTCCTATCACATTCTCCAGTGTACTTGGAATTTATTTCTGTATAACACTGCACACTCTACTATCCAACTAACCATTATACTGTAGAGCTAAGTTAAAACCCCCAAAGATAATAAATAAAACTCCCATAGAAACAAAGTGGGAGAACACTGTAGGAACAAATATCCAATTGTTAGTAGTGGTTTTATGTTATATGTAAAGTGCTTTGCAAGCTACAAAGTGGCTTACAAAAAAAGGTTTTTTTTGGTAAGTGTGTAGTCTTGCTCTCCTTTTGCAATCAAATTGTCTAACATTCTGAGAACATTAATATTTCTATCTTTTGGAAAAAGGAAAATAAACTATCTGTTCCTCAAATCTGTCTTGTAAGGCTTTGCCACACATAAAAAACTCATATAATTTTAACATTTTGTTGTGCCCTTGCCTCTAATCTCTACCTGTGGTCAGAGTTCTTGAAAGAAACGTGTTTAAAAATAAACCTTGTTTCATACTTTGGTATAAGGGCATAGCATAAACTATTTTCAGCATTCAAAACTCAGCAGACGTTAACTATGAATTTACATATTTGAGACTACCATCTGTTAGGGTTTTCACCAGACATTAACCAGCAATTTACCTATTTAAAACTATTATCCGTTAGGGCTTAAAAAAAAAAAACAAAACATACAATTCAGGATCACAGGTACCCTAAAGAAAGCTGAAAATTTAATGTGATATACCTTAATTCTATTATCAGTATTTTCTTACTTCAAAAAAAAAGTATTGTATAAATAAGCTTTGCAATAGGTATCCAACTGCCAAAAAGAATAGGCTTAGAAGTATTTATAGTTATTTTGATCTTAAAAATACAACCCTCCTTATTCCTGTTGCATTTGTATCTGTGAGGTCGCCAATTGTGGCAAGCTATTATCTTCAGTATATTTGTAAATGTAGTACCATTTAACATTAGGATTGCCAAAGGGGGGTAATCATAGCAATCCTATCTAATAAGTGGAGAAAGAGTTTGTTTTAAGTAGGCTATACTAAAAGAAAAATTCCATAAGCCATTGTGTGCACCAACTACAAAGAATACTTTCTTTCATTTGAGCTGATTTGGGGTGGAGGGGATTGGAAGTGTGTATTGAGAATTTTGTATCTCAATTCATGAATTGGTCATGTTAACACAAATATGAAAAGAAATAAGAGTATCTCTGACCAGGTACCAACTTTCACACTGGTAATTAAAAAAAAAAAAAAGAGTCATAAATACATAATTTTAAAGTTTACTTTAAAAAGGTAAATATCTCCCAATCTTTAACAGGTAAAGAAAATAGCATATTGGTTTATTTATGTGGTTGTTCTATTTTATTTTCCAAATAATACTGATTAAAAATATTTACACACCTACTTTTAAGTCCACAGTTTAGCACTCTTATTTGTATGGCTTTAAAAGTTATAGCACAAGATCTTTTTACATTAAGGATAGGGGGGTCATTCAAAACAAAGCCTGATAATTATATACATGTTCTTCTCTGTACTTTATTTTAAATACATTAATTTTTAAATGATACGCATATCTTGTTTTTTCATCTGATGGTAAAATACTAGTGCAACTTTTCATCAAAATAAAAGTTTACCACAGATGTATATGAATTTTCCCAATTGAAAATGGCCTTTCAGCTGTCATTAAATGAACTTTTTCAACCTAAGTGAAAAAGTATTGGTCACTGTCATTATAAGCAAAAATAAATAAGATCATCTACATTGCTGCTTACAACACAAACTTTGAAAGACCAGAGATGATTTATAGAAATTTAGTTGGTTTTAAAAAGGCACATGGGTGTGGATTTTTTTTTTTTTTTTTTACATTCTAGAAATTTTGCCACCACCACTCTTTCTATTGAAGAGATGGCCATCTGTGACTATTGGGATAAACAAAAAATATCTGTTCAAACTAAAGAAAGCCAGAAGCCAAAATTCAACTGCACAGTAACAACGCACTTTTCTTCATGCAGCCTTGTGTTTCCTATATATTCAATTTTCTAACATGCATTAGAATACATAGTTTGTATTCTAATGATTTTATGTTTGAGTTTATAATATGGAAAAAATTTGAGGAATGACACGACCTGGGAAAGAAAAAAGAGAGAACCTTTACCACAATGAAAATAAATTCGTACCCAACTATGTAATAAGAATATAATCCATGTAAGTTTCCCGAAATATACTCCTCAAAGCTCCCCTTCATGTGTGGGAAAAATCCCTCCTCTGTGGCATTAAGAGAGGGGAGGAGAATCAGTTTGTTTTGATAAACGGATCAGCACAACAGGAAATAAGGTTTAACTTTGGTCCACTTGTCTGTTAGCTTTAAGGACAGTCACACTGACCTTAAACAGTTCAAAAGCCTAACATGTAAATTTAAAAATATATTCGTTATTTCATTCTAAAACTGGCATAACTGTTCTGTCCTCTTCCCCGGCTTTTTCAGCTTGGGAATCCACTGTTGGCCTGGTCTCTAAATCCTCAGCATTTTCCTGATCTTCCCTGGCAGCCTCAACAGTCTCTGCATGGGTAGGCTCTTTCTCCTCTTGGTTCATGATTTCTGGAGTCATGTGATCCAAGTCTGTGTCTAGAAGCTCAGTTTGTACTTCTACCGGCATTTGATTTACCCGTTCGACATGCAGCTCCTCCACATGTACTTCAGTACCTTCTTCAGTCTGAATTCGACCCACTTCTAGGTAACTCACTTGGACTTGCTCTGGAAGCTCACTTATATGTGAATCATGCACTTGGCTGTCCTGAAGCAGATCTGGATGGACTTGTTCCACAGTTACTTGTGCTGAATCTACCTGGACCTGAAGTAATGGTAACACATGCACCTTCCCAACTTGTTCTATAATAGTCATTGATGTCACAGGTTCAGTTTGCACACGTGTTTCTACTGAAAGAACTTCTTCAGTTACTAGACGCTCTGAAATATTGTGAGTATCACTGAGATGCCTCCTCAGTTCATTTCCTTGCATGAACCACAAATCACATAAAGTACAATGGTTGGGTTTATCTCCAGTGTGTATTACCAAGTGATCTTTGAACTGGTCCCAGCTGTTAAACACACTGTTACAGACCTGAAATAACCAAACAGACGACGTAAGTAATACTTATATTCAAACCGAACATGGATGCATTTATTATCTGTAAGGACAATGTTGAATAATTGTGAAAATGTTATGAACAAAGATTAACTATAATTTCAGAGTATCTTATTTAGGATATAATTTTTATTGACAGTGGTGTCTTGACATGGTATCTGTAATATAATCTATTCAAGCTATTTCATAATTTTTTTGTTTACTCGGTCTTTTAGCTGATAGAGGTAACAAATACATTTTGGGAAACATTTCAATACTACCTGCATTATTTAAGCAGGTAAATTATCAATTCTAGGAATATGAAGTAATAATATAATTTCTCCCATAATATCAACATTTCTAATCATTACATTATTTGAGATACAAATATACTAATCATGAAAGAAGAGTCAATTACATATAGGTAGTCTGTGTCCTTCAGTCTCCCTCCTAAATTCTAATCACCTGGACCTGAAATAATGGTAACATATGCACGTTCCCAACTTGTTCTATAATAGTCATTGATGTCTATTTTTAAGTTAGACATGGTAAAGATTAACTATAATTTCAGAGTATCTTATTTAGGATATAATTTTTTTTGACATTGGTGTCTTCTAAGGTTGGGTAAAAAAAGTATTACAATCCGTCTTATAAAATCAAGACAAAATCTTTTACTCTCATTTCTTTCCAAACTATCAGCCTTTGCTTAAAGCTCTATTATCTTTCACTTTTAATGACTGCACACACAGATTCCTTTGTTGAGGACTAAATGCACCTGCACATACCTGGCATTCATAAAGCTTCTTTCTTCCCTTTTTTGCCCCCACTCCAGTTTGGCATGCAGTGAGGTGACATTTAAGGGTGCTATTTCTAGCAAATCGTTCATGGCAAT
This sequence comes from Nycticebus coucang, assembly GCF_027406575.1. Lineage (NCBI taxonomy): Eukaryota > Metazoa > Chordata > Mammalia > Primates > Lorisidae > Nycticebus > Nycticebus coucang. Next base: position 160,063,773 of record NC_069780.1, read on the forward strand.
TTGGACATTCGAAAGGTTTCTCACCTATTAGAAGACAAAAAAAAAAAAAAAATGCTGACAAAAGTGGCAAGAGCAAACTTTGAAGAGTTCACTTTTTCTTTTTGGTTAATTTTAATAGTACTTTCTTAAGAGGGACAAATCACAACTTAAAATTCAGATATTTTCATCATATCCAAGACTTTTCTAGAGGTGGCGGTAAGATTTAGTGATTATTACAACTGTATCTATGCTCTGGCAAATAAAATTTGGATCTGAGTTCTGTTTTTGCCATTTCTTAAAATACTGTATATTTTCCCTTAGATAAAAAAACCATCATCAATATGTATTTTAGAAAAATGCATCAATATCCTTTCCATAAGCATTTTTGTACTCTTCCTGTGCATCAGATGATGTGTTAGGTGATGATGATAAAAAGGTAAAGGCCAGGGTATGAAGTTTAAAATATATGAAAATAAACACAATGCACTGTGGAAGATCTGTTACAGAAAAAGAGTACTCGGAATATGTACTGCAGCAGCACAGAAGAGAACAGCAGCACTGCTTGGAACAAGTGAGAGAAGCAAAGGAAAGAGACAGAGGCACAGGGCTCCAACAGCATGGTGGCTGAAGAGTAAGGAGGGAGAAATCAGTAATGACTCCCAGATCTCTGGCTTCGAGCACCTACTAGTGTAAATAACACAGGACACAGGAATCCAAATAGTTTGGGGTGGGATCTGTAGGGATGAGTAGGATTCACAGTTTTGTGTCTGTAGAGCATGAAATACTCAGCACAGCAGAGGTGTTCTGTAGATAGCTGTACAGATAATTCTGAAGCCAAGTAGAGGGTGGACTGACATACAGATTAGGGGTTATTTTAAGTGAAAGTAAAAACTTTTGCTCTGTCCCTGTCTAGTGGTTAAGGGGTAGAAAAAAAACCAAAAACCTTTTATTCTGGAAGAACGTTCTCAAGAGTATTCTGTGTGGTAACAGAAGGGCAGAACCAAGCTAAAACAGTAGGTAGATGGGCTAGCAAAGGAATAAAAATGAAACAGCCAGAAATAGAAGGAAAAGAAACTTAAGTAGTCAGTGGTGTGGTGGGATCAGGAGCCAGACTGCTTGCTGTGAGATGAGGGAGAGTGAGAGGCATGTCAATGAAAAGTCAGTACAGAAATTCCCTCAAGAAGGCCTGGAAGTAAAGGAGAGAGGTGGGTAGAAGAGAACAAGTAAACAAGAGGGTTTTTATTATTTATTTGCTGAGAGAAGGAGGCAATAGAAAAAGAAAAGAGTAGGAATGACCAATGGGACATGATCTTGTAAGAGATATTAAGGTATGGGATCTAGAATTGACCTTGAAGAAAAATCTCTTCCTCTAGAATAAAAGAAAGTGATAAACCAGACACTTAGGGGCCTAACTTAAGGTCTGAGATATACCTTTTCTCTAGAAGTGCTCAGCAACCAGGGAGCCGGAGTAAACTACTTCAATAATTCCAAGATGGAAGGTTTTTTTTTTTTTTACAAATTTTCCCTGAGTCCTAGAAAGGATGGAAGGTTTTTTAAGAGCAAATGGAATTGTGCTTAGAGTATAAGGTTACAGAAATTCCTTTTCCACTCCAAAAAAGTTCAGCAATGCTGCTAAATAAAATGGTAAAGTTCTGTTATTTTATTACTGTGTGATTTTTCATCATCAATGAAACCTACAAACAAACTGGTACTGCTGCTTTAAAGAGCAATTTGAAGTGGCATCTGTAGCTCAAGTGGCTAAGGCGCCAACCACATACGCCAGAGCTGGCAGGTTGGAATCCGGCCCAGGCCTGCCAAACAATGACAACTACAACCAAAAAATAGCCGGGTATTGTGGCGGGCATCTCTAGTCCCACCCTCCCTCAGGAGGCTGAGGCAAGAAAATCGCTTAAGCCCAGGAGTTTAAGGTTGCTATCAGTTGTGATGCCATGGCACTCTACCTAGGGCGATAGCTTAAGGCTCTGTCTCAAAAAAAAATAAAAAAAATAAAGAGCAATTTGATCCCTGGGAAGCTAAGGTAGATGGATTGCTTGAGGTCAGGAATTTGAGACCAGCCTAAGCAATAAAAAAAAAACTAGTCAGGTGTTACAGCAGGCGCCTATAGTCCCCACCAGGCAGGAGGCTGAGGCAAGAGTTTGAAGCCCAAGAGTTTGAAGTTGCTGTGAGTAATGACACCACAGCACTCTAACAATAAAGACCAATTTGATGTTTGACGAGATTTAAAATCAGCACATTTCTTGACCTGGCAATTCTGCTCTTAAAAGTGAAATTATATGAACATGTGAAAAAATACATATGTACAAGGATGCTTACTGCAGAATGGTTTGTAATACAAAAGCCTAGCAAAAACCTAAATGTCTATAGGATTAACCCATACACTGAAATACTCTGCAGCCACAGAAAAATTTAAATATTCATAAACATTTCATATTTTTAAATGGCATGCTGTCTTTCCAGAAGCATGTATGCACATTTATCTATGACTACTTAAAGGAATACATTTACAACAATAAATCAGAAAATGATAGTAGCAGTTGCTTCTGAGGAGAAACTACTTAAGTGGGACAGAGAGCTGATTTTCACTATATGTCACTTGAGCTGCTTCTTTTTCTTTTTTTTGAGGCAGTCTTACTATGTCCCCCTCTGTAGAGTGCAATGACATCACAGCTCACAGCAACCTCAAAGTCTTGGGCTTAAGAGATTCTCTTCCCTCAGCCTCCTGAGTAGTGGGACTACAGGCACCTGCCACAACACCCATCTATTTTTTTGTTGCAGTTGTCATTGTTGTTTAGCAGGCCCGGCTGGGCTTGAACTCGCCACCCTCGGTGTATGTGGCTGGTACCCTACTCACTGAGCTACGGGTGCCGAGTTCACTTGAGCTTCTTCTACTTAAAAAATTAGTTTAATAAGCTCAATAAAATCTAAAAATACCAAGATATTGGCTTGGCGCCTGTAACTCTGCGGTTAGGGCGCCAGCCACCTACACCCAAGCTGGTGGGTTCAAATCCACCCCAGGCTTGCCAGACAACAATGACAACTGCAACAAAAGAATGGCCAGGCATTGTGGCAGGCACCTGTAGTCCCAGCTATTCGGGAGGCTGAGGCAAGAGAATCTCTTAAGCCCAAGACTTTGAGGTTGCTGTGAGAGCTGTGATGTCATGGCCCTCTACTGAGGGGGACATAGTAAGACTGTCTCAAAAAAAAAGAAAAAGCAGCAGCTCAAATGGCATATAGTAAAAATCAGCTCTCTGTCCCACTTAAGTAGTTTCTCCTCAGAAGCAACTGCTACTATCATTTTCTGATTTATTGTTGCAAATGTATTCTTTCAGGTAGTCATAGATAAATGTGCACATGTGCTTCTGGAAAGACAATATGTCATTTAGAAGTATGAAATGTTTATGAATATTTAAATTTTTGCCTAGTTTAGAGGTTTTTAAAAGTTGATTTAAATTTAATTTTTTATAATACAGCAAGCAAAAGAATTAAAATTTTTTTTTTATTTTTTTAGAGACAGAGTCTCACTTTATCACCCTCAGTAGAGTGCCCGTGGCATCACAGCTCACAGCAACCTCAAACTCTTGGGCTTGAGAGATTACCTTGCCTCAGCCTCCCGAGTAGCTGGGACTACAGATGCCTGCCACAATGCCTGGCCATTCTTTTGTTGCAGTTGTCATTGTTGTTTGGCAGGCCTGAGTAGAGTGCTGTGTGAGCTGTGACACCACGGCACTCTACCAAGGGTGACACAGTGAGCCTCTGTCTCAAAAAAAAATAAAAAATAAAAAAAAAACAATACCAACGTATTAATTGTATTTGAGATGTATGGATAGTTTAGTTTTCAAAGTGCTTTCACCATTTTCTCATTTGTTATATAACCCTGTAAATTAGGCATTGTTATCCTTATTTACAGACAAGGGAAAAAGCCCACAAACAACTAGTAAGTGACCAGTCAAATTCAAATGTCAGAACTGAACTTTGATATCCGGACATTCTTTCTGATACCACACCACCTTTCTTGGAAATTAGGGAGCACCTATTTGAAAACATTCTTAAAAGTTACCTCTATGTTTTATGTCATACTAGGTGTCCCACAGGTATATGTCATCATGTCTAGTATTTTCCCTCCTGCCCAAACTGCTTATCTGTCTATATTTCTCTTAAGTTAATAACCTCCAATCACATGAGTCACCTAAATCAGAAAGCTAGCAGCCACCCTTTCTTTTTTTTTTTTTTTTGGTAAAGACAGGGTCTCACTTTATGGCCCTCGGTAGAGTGCCGTGGCATCACACAGCTCACAGCAACCTCCAACTCCTGGGCTTAAGCGATTCTCTTGCCTCAGCCTCCCAAGTAGCTGGGACTACAGGCGCCTCCCACAGCGCCCGGCTATTTTTTGGTTGCAGTTTGGCCGGGGCCGGGTTTGAACCCGCCACCCTCGGTATATGGGGCTGGTGCCTTACCGACTGAGCCACAGGCGCCGCCCAGAAGCCACCCTCCAACAGGTCACTGGTCACCGAATCTTACTGATTCTGCCTCTTTAATGTTACTCAAACCTCCAGCCCTTGTCCACTAATCACTGACTTGACCCGATCTCCCATTCAGGTTTAGATGACTCCAACAGATTCCCCACTGAAGTGGAAAGTTTTGCACACTCCAATCAATCTTGCTAGTCATCTCTTTAGAAAATCAATCTGATAAGATCTCTTACAAAAACTCCAAAATGACTGAGAGTCTCTTAAGATAAAATCCAAACTCTGATAGTACTTACGAAAACAACTGAATGGTCTCTCATTATTCCTTCTCCCTTGCCCTTGACCCAGTTGTAGATTCTACATATGATGCCCAGGTGTATGCCACATGGGCAGCCTCTCTAACCCCTTCTGCTCCATCTCCTGGCATTCTTCTACTTCAGCAGTTGTCAACCTGTGGGTCACGACCCCTTTGTAACAATGAAAATACATCGCGGCATTAGGAAGGTTCAGAACCACTGCTCTGCTTAGACCCAATCCTTTGGCCATAATACACCAAACAATTCACTTCCACTCATTCCTCTATGACTGTGTATGTATGTTCAATTTCCTCTGCTTAGAATGCTCATTTCCAGGCTAATTCTTTTCTCTTTAATAATCACCACAGGGTAAAACCCCCAGGAATCCATCTGCTATGGTCTGATGTTTTCCCTTTCCAAAATTCATGTTTAAATTTAATCCCCAATGTGGCTGTATTCAGAGGTGGGGTCTTTAAGAGTAACTGGGTTATGAGGGCTCTGCTGAAGGCTCCAGCAAGAAGGCTCTTACCAGACACCCTTGACATGGGATTTCCCAGCCTCCATAAGAAATAAATTCCTTATAAATTATCTAGTTTGAGGTATTGTTATAAGAAACAGAGAACAGACTAAGAACTCATCCTTGTCTCGTCCATCAACAAATAGCCTAGGCAGAATCCCACAGGATTCTACTCTTCGCTATAAGCACTAGGCATGTCACGCTGTGTTACGCCTGCTTTCTTTCCCTCAAACGTGAGCTCTTTGAGGGTGGGGACTCTAAAATTGTTTTATATCCATTATCTAGCTGGATGGCATTATCATTACTATTTTCTAAATGAAAACAAAATAAATCCAAAGCACAGAAAACAGCAAAATTTTGCAAATCATGTCACAGATTAGAGAGCTTTTAAAACACACAAGATATTAACCATTAAACTACTGGTGTTTATGAGTTTTGAGGGTAGGATATAGGAATTGTCTATCTTCACAGTTTGTTGTAAGGGAAAAAAGATCCATCCTTTATTTTTTTGTTTTTGGCCGGGGCTGGGTTTGAACCCACCACCTCCAGCATATGGGGCCGGCGCCCTACCCCTTTGAGCCACAAGTCTCTTGCCTCAGCCTAAAACTTCTTTTTGTGTGTGTGTGTGATTTTTGGCCCGGGCTAGGTTTGAACCCGCCACCTCCGGCATATGGGATCGGCGCCCTACTCTTTGAGCCACAGGTGCTGCCCAATCCATCCTTTATTAACTTAAAACATAATTTAAAGTTGCCTATAGACTGGTCCACTGGCTCACACCAGTAATCCTAACACTTTGGGAGGCTGAGGCAAGATTACTTGAGCTCAGGAGTTTGGAATAGCAGTGAGCTATGATCAAGGCACTGTACTCTAGTCTGGGCAACAGCAACAGAGTAAGACTCTGTCTCAAAAACACCCCCTCCTTCCTGAGGCTTACAGGCACACCTCATTTTACTGCGGTTAGCTTTACTGCCCTTTTTTCTTTTCTTCTGTTTTTTTTTTTTCCAGACAGAGTCTCACTTTATCACCCTTGGTAGAGTGCCATGGCATCTCAGCTCACAACAACCTCCAACTCCTGGGCTTAGGCGATTCTCTTGCTTCAGCCTCCCGAGTAGCTGGGACTACAGGCGTCTGCCACAACGCCCAGCTATTTTTTGTTGTTGTTGTTGTTGCAGTTTAGGCGGGGCGGGGTTTGAACCCGCCACTCTCAGCATATGGGCTGGCACCCTACTCACTGAGCCACAGGTGCTGCTCTTACTGCCCTTTTTTCTTTTTAAACAAATTGAAGGTTTGTGACAACCTCGGGTCAATCAAGTCTATCGATGCCATTTTTCTAACAGTACATGCTCACTTCATATCTATATCCCCATAATTCTTACAATAATTCAAACTATTTAATAATTGTTATATCTGTTATGAGAATCTATGATCAGTGATCTTTGGTATTACTACAATTGTTTTGGAGCCCCATGAACTGCACAGACAACATAAAGACAGTGAACTTAATTGATAAATGTCGTGTGGGCTCTGACTGTTCCACTGACTGGCCACTTCCTCTTTCTTAGTCTCCTCATTCCTTAAGACACCATGATATTGAAATTAGTCCAGTTAGTGACTCCACCAAGGCCTCTAAATGTTCAAATAAAATAGTCACACATCTCTCACTGTAAATCAAAAGTTAGTAATGATTAAGCCTATGAGAAAGGCATGTTGAATGCCAAGCTAGATGAAATCTAGGGCTCTTGAGCCAGTTAGCCAGTTGTGAATGCAAAAGAAAAGTTCTTGAAGGAAATTAAAAGTACTACTCCAGTGACCACAGCAATGATAAGAAAGCAAAACAGTCTTATTCCTGATATGGAGAAGTGCTACTGGTGTGGAAAGAAGGTCAAGGCAGCCACAACATTCCCTCAAGCCAGAGCCTAATCTAGAGCAAGGCCCTAACTCTCTTTAATTATATGACGGTTAAGAAAGGTTAAGGAAGCTGTAGAAGGAACACAGCTGAAGTTGGTTCATGAGGTTCAAGGAAAGCTGTCTCCAGAACATGGAAGTGCAAAATGAAGCACCAAGTGCTGGTGTAGAAGCTGTTATCCAGGTGATCTGAGATTGCTCAAGCTGGCTACACCAAACAACAGATTTTCTACATAGACAAAACAGCACTCTATTGGAAGATGCCATCTATCTAATACTTTTATAACTAGAGAGAAGTCTTTGATTAGCTTCAAACCTTCAAAGCACAGGCTGATTCCTTTTGCTGGGGGCTAATACAGCTGGTGACTTTGAGTTGAAGCCAGTACTCATTTACCATTTTGAAAATCCTAGGGTTCTCCAGAATTATGCTAAAAGTACTCTGCCTTCGCATGAGGGAGGGCATGAGGCGGGATCTCGCCTAATGTACACATTTTGAGGGTGTATAACATGTTCCTTGGGTGAAGGGTTCTTCTACAAATGGAACTTTTTCCCTGGAAGTGAGAACAATGTAACCTAAATATTGTACCCTCATTTTAATTGGAATAAAGTTAAAAAAAAAGTACTCTACCTTTGCTTTAGAAATGCAAAAACAGGCGGCGCCCGTGGCTCAGTCGGTAGGGCGCTGGCCCCATATACCGAGGGTGGTGGGTTCAAACCCGGCCCCAGCAAAACTGCAACCAAAAAATAGCCGGGCGTTGCGGCAGGTGCCTGTAGTCCCAGCTATTTGGGAGGCTGAGGCAAGAGAATCGCTTAAGCCCAGGAGCTGGAGGTTGCTGTGAGCTGTGTGAGCCCACGGCACTCTACCGAGGGCCATAAAGTGAGACTCTGTCTCTACATAAAAAAAAAAAAAAAAAAAAAGAAATGCAAAAACAAAGCCTTGATGATAAGCACCTCTATTTATAACATGGTTTACTCAATATTTTAAGCCCATTTTTGATACCTACTGCTCAGAAAAAAAAATTCTTTTCAAAATATTACAACAAACCTAGTCAATCCAACAGCTCTGGTGGAGATGTACAAAAAGATTAATATTGTTTTTGTGCCCCCTAACACAGAATACATTCTGTATGTCGTCTAGTCCATGGATCGAGGAATTTTTTTTTTTTTTTGAGACAGAGCCTCAAGCTGTTGCCCTGGGTAGAGTGCCATAGCATCACAACTCTCAGCAACCTCAACTCCTGGGCTCAAGCAATTCTCCTGCCTCCGCCTCCCAAGTAGCTGGGACTACAGGTGCCCACCACAATGCCCGGCTATATTTTGGTTGCAGGTGTCATTGTTTGGCAGGCCTAGGCTGGATTCAAACCCACCAGTTTAGGTGTATGTGGCTGGCGCCTTAGCCGCTTGAGACACAGGCGCCGAGCCTAGAGGAATTTTTTCAATCTTATTTAAGAAATGCATCTTGCAGCTTGGCTTCCATAGTTCAGTGGTTAGGGTGCCGGCCACATACACTGGGGCCTGCCTGGGCCTGCTAAACAATGACAACTACAAAAAAAAACAAAAACAGCCAGGCATCGTAGTGGGCACCTGTAGTCCCAGCTACTTGGGAGTCTGAGGCAAAATAATCGCTTCTTAAGCCCAAGAGCTTGAGGTTACTGTGAGGTGTGACCCCAAGGCACTCTATCGAGGGCGACATAGACTCTTGTTTCAAAAAAAAAAAGCATCTTGCAAAGTTACAGCTGCCATTGATAGTGTTTCCTCTGATGGATCAGAGCAAATTAAATTGAAAGCTTTCTTGAAAGCATTCACCATTCAAGATGCCATTAATATATATATTTGTGATTCACAGGAGATGGTCAAAATTTCAACATTGACAAGAATTTGGAAGAAGTTGACTCCAACCCTCAAGGATGACTTTGAGAAGTTCAAGTCTTCAGTGGAGGAAGTAACTGCAGATATGGTAGAAAGAGCCAGAGATCTAGAATCAGAAGGGACTGAACTGTTGCAATCCCCTGAAAAAACTTAAACAGATGAGAAGTGACTTCTTATGGGATGAGCAAAGAAAGTAGTTTCCTGACATGGACTCTACGCCTGGTAAAGATGCCATGAACATGGTTGCGATGATAAAGGATTTAGAATATATTATTATCAACTATACTGATAAAGCAGCAACAGGGTTTGTTTTGAGAGGACTTTTTTTGAAAGAGTCTTTACTTACTACTGTAAGTAAAATGCTATCACACAACATCACAAACTACAGAGAAATCTTGCGTGAAAGGAAGAGTCAGTCAATGCTGTAAACTTCACCGCCACCTTGTTTTAAGAAAATGCCCCAGGCACCCTACTCTTCACCCTGTCTGCACCCATCAATATCCAGGCAGGATCCTGGACCAGCAAAAAGATTATGACTTGCTAAAGGCTTAAGTGATCATTACCATTTTTAACATTAATGCATTTTTAATTAAGGTATGTACCTCTTTTTTAGACATATATTACTGCACACTAAAACTACAGTATAACATATACTTTTATATACATTGGCAAACCCAAAAATAATTTGTATGACTGGCTTTATTGTGCTGTAGTGGTCTGGAACTGAGTCTGCAGTATTTCCAAGAATTGCTGTACTTAAATTCCTTTTTTTTTTATTTGTGAGACAGAGTCCCACTTTGTTGCCCCTCATAGAGTGCTGTGGCATCTTAGCTCACAGCAACCTCAAACTCTTGGGCTCAAGCAATTCTTTTGCTTCAGCCTCCCAAGTAACTGGGACTATAGGCGCCAGCCACAATGCCCAGTTATTTTTAGAGAGGAGATCTCACTCTTGCTTAGGCTAGCCTCAAGCTCATGAGCTCAGGCAATCCACCTGCTTCGGTCTCTCAGAGTGCTCGGATTACAGGAGTCTTATACTCCTCTTGAATTCACTAAGTCATTGATCACACACCTACAACTATCTTGTCACTAATTACTAGTATATAATTGATTTAAAGATCACAAAAGTTCAGTTCGCTTTATGTGCTAACCTATTCCTCCAATGGGCATATGGTTATATGATTTATAACTACTTAATGAAGTTCCTTAATCTCACATTTTGATGGAAAGGATAATGATGTACAACATGGTGTATTTTAACCTTAATTCTGCTGTCTACTTCAAAATAAAAAGTACAGGACCTGAAAAGCACACTTTCAAACTTCCAAAGTGATCTGTATCACTCTATTTTCAAATAGATAAGAGTTACTAGGTAATGTTTTGGATAAAAAAGACAACTGCTAATACTTTCACATTCCTAGAAAATAATATAAAAGCTATTGGTAATCTCTTGGCAGTACTGCACACTGATATCAAGGTTTTCTAGTTACCTACTAAATTTACTGTGCTCGTGGGGTAGCAATCCTTTTGTAAAATTAATCCACTGTTACCACAAAAACACTGACCGGGCTCGGTGCCTGTGGCTCAACTGGCTAAGGCGTCAGCCACATACACCCGAGCTGGCGGGTTCGAATCCAGCCCGGGCCCGCCAAACAACAATGCTGTCTGCAATCAAAAAATAGCCGGGCGTTGTGGCAGGGGCCTGTAATCCCAGCTACTTGGGAGGCAGAGGCAGGAGAATTGTTTGAGCCCAGGAGCTGGAGATTGCTGTGAACTGTGATGCCACCGCAGTCTACCCAGGGCGACAGCTTGAGGCTGTCTCAAAAAACAAACAAAAATAACCACTGACTTATAGATTATTAAAATAATTGAATATTAAGAACTGAAATTATAACTAAAGGCAGTTTCTAAAAATAAAACAGGTACAGGCATCCTTTGGTATTTGTGGGGGACTGGTTCTAGGACACCGAGTATACCCAAATCCATACATACTCAGTCCAGCAGCTGGCCCCCAAAATTACACATACAGGCTCAGCAGTCATAGCTCAGTGGTTAGGACACCGGACACATACACCGGGGCTGGTGGGTTTGAATCCAGCCCAGGTCTGCTAAACAACAACTGCAACAAAAAAATAGCCAGGCCTTGTGGCAGGCGCCCATAGTCCCAGCTACTTGGGAGGCTAAGGCTTAAGCTCAAGAGTTTGAGGTTGCTGTGAGCTGTGACGCTATGGCACTCTACTGAGGGCGCCAAAGTGAGACTGTCTCAAAAAAAAAGACTGCACACACAAGTTGGCCCTCAGTATATACAGGTATCACATCCTGAGAATACTGTATATTCGTTCTGTGTTTGGTTAAAAAAATTCACCAGAAGCTCTCTAAGCTGCAGCATTGAAGAGAAAGATTCTGAACACTGCAGGATATCTATGTTTTATTTACTATATTAACGGTCCAAACAGCCTTTACCACCACAAGTAACAAAGACTTGGGAACAAGCGCCCAGAAGTCTGACACTTAGCACACTACAATAACTGCTCTCTTCACACTCTTGTTATTGTGGATTTAGGCACTACTCAAGATATAAGTCATTGGTAGCTCCTGGGGCTGGTGCAGAAGATCTAGCAAAGGATGTCTGAAGAGTAGCAGCAAAATCAGGGACACTATGACATGGATAAGACCAGACATAGGAGATGTAGAATTATGAGGGCCAGAGGCCCTAAGGTAGACTTCCTAAGACATCTCCCTTGTGCCTAAATGGGTCCCTGAAGACGATGCCCTCTTCAGCTCCCTGGCTGTCCACCAGTCCTGACACGCTTGCTGTTGAAGTGGTGAAAAAGGATGGACACAAATTGCCTGTCTACTGAGCCAAACCAAGTAACTAAATGTGTGCTAAAAAAAAAAAAAAAGTATAAACATGTCAGGAATTGCTTATAAATGTACTTAACCTATGCAATGTATTCAAGATATGTAAAAATAGAAACAATACAGTCTCACTTTCACCATAATTAGGATTTAATAATTTATGACCTCTAGTAAGTAAAATACAAATTGTGTTTTATGTATTTCTTGGAAAAATATAAAAATTGGCAAGGCACGAGAGTGACAAATTACTTTCAAAGCTGATTTTGATTTGCATTTAAAGCATCAATATTTGAACAAAGTAACACCATAAAAACAAAAACAATGTCTACTTAGCCTACATATTAGAAAATCCAGACAATGCCTTCTGAGGTGCTATTCAAAAAAAAAAAAAAAAAAGATTTAGATGTCTAGACTTTTGAAGTGAATGTGGAAAAAATACACTTTTAACATAATTACCTGTATGTTTTCGAAGATGCTCTTTAAAATGTCCAAAATGATCAAACTGTTTCTCACAGTACTGACATATGTGAATTTTTTTCCCAGTTCTTTGCTTCTTACTGACTCCACCTTCTTCAAGGTGGTAACAATTTAGGTGCTGTTTCCATGCGCTCTCCCGAAGATACCTTTTATTGCATATTTCACACTTGAAACTCTCAGTGGAGTGTGATTTCATGTGTTCCTTAAAATGGTAAAACAATTTAAATGAACGGTTACATTTCTCACAATGGAACAAGTCCTTCACATGTGACAGCTGAAGTTCCACAATTTCAATACCTTCTACCTGTTTGCTTGTGGGGTCAGATGCACAGCCATCTTCATCTTTAATCTGCCCTTTTCTATCACCTTGACGGTACTTGCTGGTAATATCTGCCAACAGTGCCAAAGCTGAATCATCAGAGGAAGCTGTGCTCTGTATGTACTTTATAGACTGCTTGGCAGAAGCCACTTCCTCTAACGTTTCCATGCCTTCATCTTCCACTTCGATTGTGCCTTCGGCAATCTCTACCTCAATTTCAACAGGTTCTGATTCTGCAGATGGCAACGACTCAGTTATCACATTTGATGTTTCTGCAATCTTCCTTTTTTTGGCCTCACTTTTTCCTGTGGTATTTTCCTCTAATGGAGCTGAGTTTTCTTTGTTCCTGAAATACATAACGTATGAATTTTAAAATTCATAAGATCAAAATCCTAGCAGGCATTCTTGAAGAAACTGATAAAGTTGCTGTGAGCTGTGACGCCATAGCACTCGAGGGCGAGACTGTCTCAAAAAAAAAAAAAAAAAAAAAAAAAATTGTAGGTCTTATGCTACCTGATTTCAAGATGTACTATAAAGTCACAAAATTAAGAAAACCCTATTGGTGAAAGCACAGACATGAAGATTAATGGAACAGAGTAAAGTCCAGAAACAGACCTGTATTTATCTAGTCAAATATTTAGTGTTTTTTCACTTTTTTGAGATAGAATCTTAACTTCATCACCTAGGCTGGCAGATAGTGGTGTGATCACAGCTCACTGCAGCTTTGAAATCCTGGGCTCAGATCTTCCTGCCTCAGCCTCCCAAGTAGCTGGTATGACAGATGTGCATTACCACACCCAGCTAATTTTTTTTTTACCTTAGTAAAGGTAAAAAAAAAAAGTAGATCTTGGTAGAAACAAAGTTTCACTATGTTACCCAGGCCAGTTATAAACACCTAGCCTCAAGCAATCCTCTGGCTACAGCCTCCCAAAGTGCTGGGATTATAGGCATGAGGCACCATGATGGGACTCAACTGAATTTTGAAAAAAGGATATCTAACAATTTAGTAAAGAAACAATCTTTTGGCTTGGCGCCTGTAGCACAGTGGTTACGGTGCTAGCCACATGCACCAAAGCTGGTGGGTTTGAGCCTGGCCCAGGCCAGCTAAACAACAATAACTACAACAATAAAATAGCCGGCCATTGTGGTGCCCACCTGTAGCTCCAGCTGCTTGGGAGGCTGAGGCAAGAGAATTGCTTAAACCCAAGAGTTTGAAGTTGCTGTGAGCTGTGATGCCACAGCACTCTACCAAGGGTGACATAGTGAGACTCTGTCTCAAAAACAAACAAACAAAAAAAGAAATGAAAAGAATTTTTTAACAGTGGTGTCAGAACTGGTACCTGTTTGGGAAAAATAAACCTTACCTCATCATACACAAAAAACTACTCAAAATGAATCACAGACTTAGATGTAAGAACTATTAAGCTTCTAGCTGGACATGGTAGCTCACATCTATAATCCTAAGCACTTTGGGAGGCTGAAGTGGGTAGATTGCTTGAGCTCGGGAGTTCGAGACCAGTCTGAGCAAGAGTGACCCCTATCTCTACCAAAAATAGAAAAACTAGCTGGGCACCTATAGTTTCAGCTACTTGGGAGGCTGAGGCAAGAGGATCAATTGAGCCCAAGAGGTTGAGGTTGCTGTGAACTATAATACCACAGCACTCTATCCAGGGCGACAGAGTGAGATTGTCTCAAAAAACAACTATTACATTTCTAGAAAAAAGCAAGAAGATCTTAGTGACACTGATTTAAAATTTCTTAAATTGCATATAAAAAGCAGAAACCATAACAGTAGAAATAAAACTGATGTAACATCAAAATAAAAAACTTCTGCCCTTTGAAATAGTTAATAAAAAGGCAAGAAACACTCAGGAGAAAATATCAGCAAACATATGTCAAAGGCCTTATATCCAAGATAAAGAAAGAATTCTCACAACTCAATCAACAATAAAATATGCAACTGTTGGGAGCCAGTTCTCCACAAGTTGAAGTTTTTGCTTCATACTTTTTTTTTTTAGAGACAGAGTCTCATTTTGTCACCCTCGGTAGAGTGCTGTGGCATCACAGCAACCTAGGCAACTCCTGGGCTTAGGTGATTCTCCTGCCTCAGCCTCCGGAATAGCTGGGACCACAGGCGGCTGCCACAATGCCTGGCTATTTTTTGTTGCAGTTTGGCTGGGGCTGGGTTTGAACCCGCCAACCTCAGTAGGCGCCCTACTCACTGAGCCACAGGCGCTGCCCTGTTTCATACTTTTCAAGGATATTTATAGTATAGCATAGTAGAGGGCAGGTTTGTTTAGAGCAGGCTTATTTACTGTGCAATATAATAAAGATAATGTCCCTCTCTGAGGCAAAGGTGAGGCAGGTTTGCTTGTAGCCCATTATAAAAGATTTGAGTTTCCTGGGGTGGCGCCTGTGGCTCAGTGAGTAGGGCGCTGGCCCCATATATCGAGAGTGGTGGGTTCAAACCAGGTCCTGGCCAAACTGCAACAAAAAAACAGCCAGGTGTTGTGGTGGTTGCCTGTGGTCCCAGCTACTTGGGAGGATGAGGCAAGAGACTCACCTAAGCCCAGGAGTTGGAGGTTGCTGTGAGCCGTATGACGCCATGGCACTCTACCAAGGGCAATAAAAGGAGACTCTGTCTCTTAAAAAAAAAAAATAAAGATTTGGGCTTCCTAAGATGGATATTCTTCAAGTGTGGTATCAGTTAGTCATTGTACAGCATTTATTTAGGCCGCTTTACGTCAGCCCTGTGGGAGGAAGGTAAAACTAGTACAAATATAAAACGTATACTGCTTGTTATGCTGAGAGTAATAAAAGCCTTTCCTTCTGACTCAGAAATATTACACATTCTACCAGCATCCATGATATCACGGCAAGATAACTTGTTGGCTTCCAACAAGGGTAAAAATCTCAGATCCTTCACAGTTCTTGCCACTTTTTTTTTTTTGGTTAAAATTATTTCCCATTCTATCAGTAGACTGTAGTTTATTTATTTGGGGTTTTTTTTGGCCGAGGCTGGGTTTGAACCCACCACCTCTGGCATATGGGGCCGGCGTCCTATTCCTTTGAGCCACAGGTGCCTTCCCCTTGCCAGTTTTTAGATAATGAGAATAGGATGCTGAAAAAAGATAAGGCTGTCTGGAAAAGAAGGATAAGGTATCACAGAGCAATTAATAGGATGTAAGGGAAGTCCCACTAGAACTGGTGGTGAACATGTTGAGCAAGCCATATGATCAATGAGGCAATAATCCATTACTTTCTTATCTATTGTTATAGGTTGTATTGCATCTCCTCTGCTGCCCCACAACCCCCAGCAAAGATATGCTAAAATTTCAGCCACTAATACCTGTGGATGTGACCTAATTTGGAAATAAACCTTTGCAGATATAATTGAGATGTAGTCATTAAGGTGGGCATTAATGCAATACAACTAGTATCTCAATGAGGATAAAATCCAGACACAGAGAGGAGAAAGCCAAATAGAGACAGAGGGAAGATGGCAATGTGAGGACAGAAGCAGAGATTGAAGTTCTGCTACCATAAGGCACGGAATACCCTGACCGACCAGAAGCTAAAAGTGGCCAGGAGAATCCTCTTTTAGAGTTTCTGGAGTGATCATGGCCCTATGATCATTCTGATTTCAGACTTCTAGCCCCCCAAACTGAGAGATAATACAATTTCTGTCATTTTAAGTCACTTGGTGGTAATTTGTTATGGTAGCCTCAACAAAAGCATTTACTAAAAAAAAAAAACCGGGAAGGTAGTTTTACAGGGGATGAGCATTGGGTAGCAAGTTCAAGAACTAGTAACTAGAATGACACCCTGGTTACTGTGAACTCTGCTGTGTGGGAGGGGAAACATTCCTGCTAATCTGATAGGTAGGTAGAAGGAAATCTGCTCCATGGTAGGAATTATACTAAGACTCAATGGGGACGGGAAGCTGGGCAGGGAATAAAAAGTTCTGCCTTGTTACAGACAAATTACAGTGACAGGCACCTACACTGAGTATGTAAGGGAAATTTAAAGTTGCTGTGGACAGAAATCAGGTGAGTTATTAGAACTTTGGGCCTGCACAGTGGTGCACATCTGTAATCCTAGCATTTTGGGAAGCCAAGAAGGGAGGATTGCTTGAGGCCAGGAGTTCAGACCAGCATGGGCAATAGACCCTGTCTCTACAAACAAAATTAGCTGGATGTGGTAGTGAATGCCTGGAGGCCTATAGTCGTACTATGTAGGATGCTGAGGTGAGCAGGATCTCTTGATGCCAGGAGTTCAAGGTTACAGTGAGCTATGATCACACAACTGCACTCCTGGCTGGGCCAAAGAGCAAGACCCTTTCTCTTTAACAACAAAAGAATTCTGCCTGGTCCATGTGGGAGATGAAGGGACAACATACTGCCTATCAAGGAAGAATGGCAACACCTGGGCCATCTTAGGACCAAGTCACTCCTGCAGTCTATCATGCCCACCCCTGGATCCATTTGGAGATGAAAGTAAAAGGTCCAAGAATTTTTTCAGTGGGTCCTGGCTGCACTAAGGGCACTTTGGCTCTCTTAGAGACATGTCCTTTAGAAAACTCTCATGGGAGGCAGCAACTGTAGCTCAGTGGGTAGGGCGCTAGCCCCATATACCAAGGGTGGCGGGTTCAAACCTGGCCTCGGCGAAACTTTAACAAAAAAAAAAGCCAGGCGTTGTGGTGGGCGCCTGTAGTCCCAGCTACTCCAGAGGCTGAGGCAAGACAATTGCCTAAGCCCTGGAGTTGGAGGTTGCTGTGAACTGTGTGATGCCACAGCACTCCATGGAAGGCAATAAAGCGAGACTCTTGTCTTCACAAAAAAGAAAAGAAAAAGAAAACTCTTATGGGGAATCACAATGAGGCATTGTCTACTCAGAGTCTTCCTGTCCAATGGGGTTTATAATGCTGATGAAGATGAGTCGGTGGGAAATAAGAACCCAAAGTAATATAAATTCTTGTGGTAAATCCACCAGAAAAGCCCCTAACCTTTATGCTAAACTCAAACAAAAGCAGGATAATATCTAAAATTAAACAAATGTCCAGAGTTAAAGTGTATTCTTAGTTACCATTGTACAGGTCAAACCAGAGGTCAAGTCAACAGGCATAAATCTCATAGCCCCAAATAGAAAGCAATATAGAGGGGGCTGCTGAATCAAGGAGTCTCTAAACCTGAAATAAATGTTAGTAGTGACGACTTTGTTCTGATTGAGGTCTCTGGGTGGTCAGAAAACAATGCAGGTATGTTTAGTTGAGCCACATACAGCTTTCATGATGTTTAAAACCAAAAGTACCCAGCTGCTCGGGAGGCTGAGGCAAGAGAATCACGTAAGCCCAAGAGTTAGAGGTTGCTGTGAGCCGTGTGACGCCACGGCACTCTATCCGAGGGTGGTACAGTGAGACTCTGTCTCTACAAAAAAAAAAAAAAAAAAAAAAACCCAAAAGTAAAAGTACCCCGTTTATTGGCATAGTCATTTTTTTTCCTTCACACCTCTTCCTTCTCTACCCTCCCCATTCCTCTCTACTCTGACTTCAGCTGCTTTAAAGAGAAAGATAACCAAGAGGGAAGCCAAATTTTCTGTCTCCAATGAAGACTGAAGGCATTAGTTTAAACTCACCCAAGCATCCTGGGGCAAACTCAGGAAGGGTATGGACTAAAACTTCCATGGGTCTGTTGGATTCAGCTGTCCAATCACCATTCTATCTGGTTCTATAGAAAGAAGCATCTGCTTTCAGCTGATGGAGTTTTGGTTCATAGCAGAAAACGGAGGCTGTCCTGACTTTGTGGTGGAGCTGATTCTATATACACTGTCAATGCTGCGACATTCGTATACAGCAAGAGGGAGTATATTTACACTTCCTCATGCTCTAAGTACCATAAAGGATCACCTTTTCTGGTGAAAAGACAGTACAACAGCGGAATCCCTCTGCTATTTGCCACTAGCAGTACAAACAGGATTTAGTGCATCGCATTTTTAGCCTCTAAGTCTGTAAGTTTATGTTACAATGGTGGTGGCCTGTTGATCAGCAAGCCAGAAGTCTATCTCAAAGGACTTGACTGCAACATTACCACACCTCTACCAGCTGTGGTTGCTGATAAACCCCATCCAAATTCAGAGTCTTCTCACTGAGTTATGTTTTTTGGTCTATACAAGTAGATTAAAAATACTTAATCCATCCAGCAGTCATGGAAATAACAATTCTTTGTGAATCCTCTTTTTATCAAACATGAGGCCCAGTATCCTATTGTACTTTTTTGGGTACTAGACAATATGTGCCTCACTTACGTATTTTGTTTTCTCCTTTTTATCAACTAATCTGCAAATCAGCACCCCCATCAACATGCTACATTCGAAGTTGTCCATCCAACTGCAGCATGTTCTTTACCCCACAACCCTAATGACCTCTTTGACCTACAAGTCTCCTAGACTGATGCTTTTTCAGATTAGTGCTTTTGGCAAGGGGAGGCAGCCTCCACCCAAAGGTTATTCTTTGGATTCTGGACTTACTGACCCCTGACACAGCTAAAAGGTACAGTACCTTTAAAAACAATTAGCTTTCTGTTGGGCTCTTCTTGAAACTGATGCCTGATCCATGGAGACCTTGAGGTTCTCCAGCCTGATAGTCCCATTTGGGTGAGTCAACTCAAGACTTTATGACTAAGAAAATAAGAAGTGCCCAGTTTAAGTGTCACTTGTCAAACAGAAATGGTATATTTAAAAAAGCAGTTAGCTTTCTTGGCTTTAAATCATGAAAAAGTGGCAGTCCAAAGCCAAATCACTAGGTTAATGGAGCTCTTATTGCACTGACAGTTTGTTTGAAACTTGATGGTGTTCACTGGACTCCTGCAGGTGCTCGACCTTGGTACCAACAATGAAAACCAGAAGCAGGAATAGTTATTCTGTTCAGCAGGCAGAACTTGAGGATGTCCTCATAGCTTTGGCCAACATTCCCCAACATTAATCATACTATATTTTTACTAACTCTTGGATTATCGCCAATAGTCTGTTACGCTTACTCCTTGGAAGACTTGGCAGATTAAAGACATTCACTTCTGGGGTCACAACTATGGAAAAAATAGCAGCTGCTTCCAAAAACCACCTAGGTCACTTATTTAGACGCCCATGCTAAGTGGTTGTTCCCTAATGAGACCAACTGGAATCAAGCTACCTATCAAATCTGCACTGTCCAGACTGCCACCAATGATGTCTAGATCTAATATTATTCCAGACATGGTAACACATCCATCAACACGAATGGGCATAAAGTAAAAGATCTTATATTTCTGATGTAGAAGTTAGCTACTGAATGCCAGATTTGTGACACCTGGTATAAATGTTTCACAGTGAAGGAGCCACATCACACACAGCATTGTCTTTGACTGGACCTTTGATTGTGTCTCAGGGCCATTAGTGGTGCCTCATCATCAACACGTTTTCAGATAACACTGTTGTTGTTCCAACCTAATCCCCTGGTTCTGGCTGCAGAATTGTGGCCCCTAAAACTAAGCTATATCGTATGTTCAGCCTCTTGGACCATCTATAGTCCGACAATGGTGCATCTTTTACCACAAAAACTACTCAGTAATTGACTAGCAGTCAAGGTACTAATTGGTAGGTACTCTGATGTTCTCTACCATCCACAGATACTGATACTGTAGAGCACTGCAATGGCCTTCTCAAATACCAACTCAAAGATTTCTGACTCTATTTCCCTCACTTCCTCCTTGTCCAAATATCTGAGTAAGGCAATTTGGTTGTTGAATTTAGCTGTCCCCAGCAAGGGATCATCTCTTCTTGGCTGCTTCCTGGGCACACTACCTGAGTGAAGAGCAAACTTGTAACTTTCTCCAATTTGTACAAAAACAAAGTATATAAATGAAACATGTATACTTCCCCTAACATTCTGAAATACAAAAACATCCCCAAAAGACAAAAGGCATGGGAAGTTATTTAAACCTAATTGGAAAATTTAGGGTTCTGTCCTGAACTTTCTTGAACATGATCCTTTTCTTTTCCCTAATAACAATCCTGAAACAACCGGTTTGATACCCCTTCCAGGTGGCAACCTGGTCGGAAATGGGCTTAGGAGATTCAAGCTTCATTCTACTTCATTCTCTTGATCAACTGACATCATCTTATAACTTGGTTGAATGCACTTGGTAGGTATACTTATGATGGCCCAAGTGAGCCCAAATGAGACATTATAGGTCCCTATATTTATAAATATGATCTTGTCCCTCTTGTACCCGACCATTTCACGTGAAAATTCTGGGTAAGAGGAAGGGATGACTGGAAAAAAAGTGAAAGGGGACAACAACCCTGGCAGCTGGGGAAATAACATCTTAGGCACCAGAAAAGTATAAAGTAGAGAGGGATATTAATAATCTGTCTTCCAGGCTGGGAGTAGAGGATCACACCTGTAATTCCTGCACTTTGGGAGGTCGAGGAAAGGGATTATTTGAAACCAGGAGTTTAAGATCATTCTGAGCAACATGGCTGAGACCTTGTCTCTATAAAATATTAGCTAGGCACAATGGTGTACACCTGTAGTCCCAGATACTCAGGAGGCTGAGGTGGAAGGAATGTTTGAGCCTAGGAGTTTGAGGTTGAATTGAGCTATAATGATGCCACTGTATTCTCGCTTGGGCAAAAGAATAAGACCCTGTTTAAAAAAAAAAAAAAAAAAAATCTGTTCTCAGAACCACTCTCAGAGCCTTCCCAGTGAAAGAAAATGCCGTGGCTCTTTCAATGCTGCAAGCATCTTTACACTGTAGGGTATAGAGGGCATCATCCAGCACCAACCCAAAGTTCACTCTAGACACAAATACTATGGAATGACGTAAGACTCAATTCTCAGAAATAAATTCAATAATTATGTTATGAGCCACATACAACTCACATGGTATGCAGTATAAAAATTGATTCTAGTACAGCATATAACTCATGCACAGAGAATAAAAAATAACAAACATTTTTCATTACACTAGAAAGGATTGTTTTGTTTTTAAAGTTTTTATTCTACTTTTGTAATAAAACACCATGACCCAAGGAAAAAACTCTTTTTCTAGTGTGGTAATGTGGTCATTACTGCATGGTGGCCACCTCCTGCTACTGTAAGTTGTATTGATAGTTGCCTTAAATCCAGTATGAGAACCTTAGAAAGAATTGAGGAAAAATTTGTGGTTAAATTGCTCAAAGCAACTCTACACTGTTTGGGAAGGTTATTGTGGAACTCTTCCAAATACAAAAAAGTGTATAATAAGGTGCTCACATTTACAGTATGGAATTATCTTTGGAATGTAATATAAACAAACCTTTTGAATGACACTAGAAAAAAATGACAAAATGAAAAACAAATAATGAAAAGGTATGTTTCCTTTTTATTCTTTTAAAGTATAGAGGGAAATTGTCAACTACTTCTTAACCAGCCTTCTTATGCTTGTTTTAATTACAGGTATGATCTTGTGAACCCAGATCCCTGCCCAAATAAGAATTAAAGAACAACAAAAAGTGCTACTAGCAGGGTTTTGTTTTATAGAGTGGGATAGGCCAGCTTGAACTCAAAGAGAGTTGGCAAGGCAAGAGATTTCAGAGGTTAGTGAGAGAAGACAAGGAGACAAACCTGGCAATTGGCTAGCCCAGGAGACATAACATTGGGAGGTAGCTTTTCGAACCCATAAAATGCTTATGTCTCCTAAATATGAAAAACACAAAATCCCTGCCTCAATGAGGTTGAAGTCTATTGAGAAAATGTGAAAATATTATTGCTTTAATAGAGAGTATAAAAGTTAAAAGTACAGAATACAGAAGTACCTAAAGTCAACCTCCTTGAAGCAGTCAAACAAGGATTCAGATAACAGCTCTTTACGGAGACCAGAACGATGTCTAAGATTTTGCCAATGAACGACCAGGAAGATAGCATTCCGGGCAATGAAAGAAACATATGGGATAATATTGTTATTATTATTATGTGACAGGTACTGTTGTAAGGACTTTACATGTACTGCTTCATTAAAAGCTTTAAAATAGGATAAAAATATTTGATCTGATTCAGAGTTCACATTTCAATTTTTTTTTTTTTGGAGACAGAGTCTTACTTTGTTACCCTTGGTAGAGTGCTGTGGCGTCATAGCTCACAGCAACCTCCAACTATTGGGCTCAAGCGATTCTCTTGCCTCAGTCTCCCAAGTAGCTGGGGCTACAGGCGCCCACCACAACAAACAGCTATTTTTACTTTTTTTTTTTTTTTTGAGACAGAGCCTCAAGCTGTCACCCTGAGTAGAGTCCCGTGGCATCACAGCTCACAGAAACCTCTTAACTCCTGGGCTTAAGCGATTCTCTTGCCTCAGCCTTTCAAGTAGCTGGGACTACAGGTGCCTGCCACAACGCCTGGCTATTTTTTTTGGAGGGGGGAGGGGTTGTTGTTATCATTGTTGTTTGGCAGGCCCGGGCTGGATTCGAACCCGCCAGCTTTGGGTGTATGTGGCTGGGCCTTAGCCGCTTGAGCTACAGGCACGGAGCCAACGACCAGCTATTTTTAAAAATGGGGTCTCGCTCTTGCTCAGGCTAGTCTCGAGCCTGTGAGCTCAGGCAATCCACCCACCTCAGCCTCGGTGTTCACTTTTCAAATAGCCCTAATCACAAGGCATCTGTAAAAACAATCGACAGCAACTATTTATCATCACAGCAACTGCAGTTGCATTACCAGGCAGGGATTACCAAGAAATTAAAAAAGAAAAATCTGGAAAAATGAGATTTTCTTAAGTGGCTTTGAAAAGCTCTCATATATTCCAGGAAACCTAGAAGGCCATGCAAATCTGCAGGGCTATGCGTACACCCAAGGAAGCTGTCATCTCTGTCTGACCTTGAGGTTCTGTGCATACAAGAGGTAAAGAAGGCTAAAGTCACAATATAGAAAGCTTCCCCAAAAGGCCTGGAGACTTACTAGTTAAAACATTAAAGAAAATTTCTGTCCAATCAGCTAGGGGTGCAGAGACTTCAATGGCCACAGGAAGAATATAGACTTTACAAAATTAGTGCAGGAAAAGTCACTAAAAAACAACAACAACAACTACAAACCATGTATGTGAGAGACTGGGGCTGGAGGGAAAAGTGAGAACATACCAGTATTCCATACCAGTGTTGATGCATTATTTAAAATACTCAATTTTCAATAAGAAAGGAAAGGAAAAAGTAAAGTATAGCTCATACACAGGGAAAAAGTCAATAGAAACTATCCCTGTAGAAGCTCAGACACTGTATTACAAAAAGCCAATATGTAGTTCTGCTGTCTTGCTAACTTCCTGTTTCCAAAGGAGTTCTTCAGAGCATAATTTAACATGCTACTGTATTTACAGTGAAAAGTCATAATGGTTGCAACTGCTGTAGGACCACGGTCTTACCAAAAACCCATTAAAAGGTTCTAAAGGGCCTAGGCCTAGGAAAACAACTATACTCAACTTGCTCTTACCTTCATCTCCCAATGATTACAGATGTGAACTCAAATGCCTCCCAAATCAATAGAGGCCACTGTCAGAGTATGTTCCACTAGTCTATTACCAAGAACTTTCTCTATAGTGAGATACCTCTCACTATCAGGAGCAACAAAGAGGCCACACAGAAGATTTTTTCAGAACGTTCTCACCTAAGATTTTAACAACAAACTTGATACTGCCCCATATATACAGTCCCCTTATTTTTGAAAAGAGACACATATATATCACATATATATGTGACACAGCCTCATATCACATATAATCAGATATATATCCTCAGCACACACCTCCATGTCACTATCCACATTCAGGTCTCTCTCTGCAGGAGAGTATTGATCTGGTTTTGACTGGCATCCATTTAGCCATGCACAAATACTTCATGAACACCAGGTGCTAAGTGTCCAAGCTTATATACACACTATGCTCTTATCAGAAAAGTTTAATCTGTCACCAAACTTTTTTTCTTTTGCCCCCATGTGAAAAGGATTTTTACCAAACTGTGCTTTGGTATCATGCCAATTATCAATATTGAGAGACAACACAAAAAACAGTAACAGAAGGTAACAATGGCTCACATTTAGAGTACTATGGGACAGACACCATGCTAAACACTTAACATGCATGATTTAACCCTCGCAAATAATCTGATTTAGAAAGTATCATCATTACCCCGATGGGACAGATGTGGACATTGAGTTGAGAGAAGGGTTGAGTAACTTCATTAAGGCCACACGGTTACAGATCTATAATACTAACCTAGGGAGACTGAGTCCAAAGCTCTTATTCTTAGTCACTACATCACACTGCTATTATTCATTAAGTAAAGATGCCAAGGACTTTGTTCAATATATTCTTTAATGTTTTCTTATCACCTCCTAGGAGAAATTTTGTTTTAATAGCGGATGGATATTTGGCAATCTATTTGTTCTTATCTTTTAACAAATTATGTAATTGAATACTTTTTTTCCTTTTTCTCTGCACCAGGAGCTTCAAAACTAGGGCTATCTTTGGCCCATTTACCAAGTATATAGACATAAATGGCATGCATTTTAGTTATCACATTTCTAATTTGATTGATAATGTCTTTATTACCACACCTGGCCTATGTATTTTATCTTTCCAATTTCCTTACTGAATTTTACTCAGTACTTTATTTATCTTTGTAAGCCAAATCCTCTGAAAAATAAGGTTCAGTAAAAAACACTAACAACTTGACTCCTACAAAACAGTTTACAAGGATCCAGAAGAACTTCTTAAAGAGTCGCACCTCTACTTTATTTTAAAAGATACTGAAGATGTTAATTTTAGCAGTTTTTTACATAAAAAATCAAATACAAGTGAAAGAACAATAAGTATCCAGAAGAATGTTTCTATATCCTTAAACATTTTTAATTTCAAAACATCAGTTCTTTATGGTATGAAACATGCTATAAATTCTTTTTTTTTTTTTTTGTAGAGACAGAGTCTCACCTGATGCCCTCGGTAGAGTGCCGTGGCGTCACACAGCTCACAGCAACCTCACACAGCTCACAGCAACCTCCAAATCCTTGGGCTTAGGCGATTCTCTTAACTCAGCCTCCCAAGTAGCTGGGACTACAGGCACCCGCCACAACGCCCGGCTATTTTTTTGTTGCAGTTTGGCCAGGGCTGGGTTTGAACCCGCCACCCTCGGCATATGGGGCCAGCGCCCCACCCGCTGAGCCACAGGCACCGCCCCATGCTATAAATTCTTGACTAACATAGTGAACATGACTGAATATGATTAACTGTACCTCATTAAAGAAATAAGTAACTGGCTCGGTGCACGTAGCTCAATGAGAAGGGTGCCAGTCATATACACCAAAGCTGGCAAGTTCAAGCCCGGCCTACAGTCCCAACTACTTGTGAGGCTGAGGCAAGAGAATCGCTTAAGCCCAAGAGTTTGAGGTTGGTGTGAGCTGTGACGCCACAGCACTCTACTGAAGGTGACATAGTGAGACTGTCTCAAAATAATAATAGTAACAACAATAATACAAAAAAAACAAAGAAATAAGTAATTACCTGACTTCAAGGGCTTTGATAGCTTCTAGCATTTGTAGAAACTCTGCTGCTTTCCATACGTCATTGGCTTCTTCTTCTCCTTGTATCATTAATTTTGCTGTATATGTGAACTCAATTAAATGACGAAAGGCCATTTTACTGACACCTGTAAAGATGACACACATTAGGATAATTCACATTGATTCAAATCCTATACTATTTAGTAAAAAAAGAAAGTACAGTGCTTAGAACTTGATTAGTATTTGTCACCTTTGAGAATTATTTCCTGTAAGAATTCTCATTATCAGCATTAACAACGCTGTAGCCAAATTACAATGCTACTAGCAAACCAAGATTTTTCCTAAAGATTTTTAAAGGCCCTTATGGAACAGTAAGATCACTCAAATACAGTAGAACCTCCATAGTTGACTACCTCCCTATAATGACCACTTTCAAGGTCACCTAATTTTCATAGACTGGACATGCACCATATGTATGTATCAATACAGTAGGCCTAGTTTCTTATGGTGACCACCTCTGTATGTCAATCAGTTTGTTACGGTCCCTTAGGTTATCAACCTCTACTACATGTCAGACATCCTACATTTCTTGCAAGGGAGATTTTACAGCTGTGCCAACTCAGCTCCAAAATTTTCAACAGCTTTCCACATCTTAGCAAATAAAATTCTGTACTCCTGTGATTTTATTTACAAGTCTTTCTCATTATTTTTCTACTTACCTTTCCAAATTTTAAGCTACGAACACACACTAGAATTTTTTTTGTCTTTTTAAATTTTTAAGATTTCAGAATGTTACAGGGTTACATACAATACTTTTGTACAGTTTGAATCAAGGTAATTATTATGTTTATCCCCCAGAAAGTGTGTGTTGTGCTCCATTAGGTGGGAATTTACCCATCCCCCCTTCCATCTGCTTGATTTCCATTGAAAGTAAGTACTACCATACTTACACATGTATGTTGATCATTTAGTTACATTTGAAAAGTGAGCACATGTAGTGTTTGTTAATTCCTACAATACTTCACTTAGAAGGATGGTCTCCTGTGCCATCCAGGTTGTTAGGAAAAGTATTAGTTTGCCAAATTTTTTTTTTTTTTTTTTTTGACAGGGTCTCATTTTCTTATCCCTGATAAGAGTGCCATGGCATCATAGTTCACAGCAACCTCAAACTCTTGGGCAAGCAACCCTCTTTTCTCAGCCCCTCAAGTAGCTGGGACTATAGGCATCCACCACAATGCCCAGTGACAGAGTCTTACTCTTGTTCAGGCTAGCCTCAAACACCTGAGCTCAAGCAATACACTGGCCTTGGCCTCCCACAGTACTTGGATCACAGGCCTTAGCCACCGCATCCAGCCATCCCGGCCTAATTTTTTTTTTTTAAATGGCTGAGACACACTACTTATTATTTCCCAATAAAATCCTGCACTAGTAGCTTCCCTACCTTTAACACCCTCTTTTTTGAATACATGATCATTTTATCTCTGTCTTTGCACATCTTATAAAGGCCCTATTCTAATGCCACAATTTTAGAAATGAAACCTTTATTGTAGTAAGAATATGAGATCTACCTTCTTAACAACTTTCTAAGTGAACATTATTGATGACTAGATACAATGTTGCATAGCAGGCCTCTAGTGTTTACTCATCTCTCCTGAATGAAGCTTTATACCCAATTAGTAACTCCTCATTTCCCCTCCCCCATCCCCTGGTAATGCCTATTCCACTCTCCATTTCTATGAATTTGACTATTTTAGATAACTCATGTAAATGGAAGTGAATCTATTTTAGATTCCTCATATAAATGGAAATGTGCAGTATTTGTCTGTGACCAGCTCATTTCACTCAGCATAACGTCTTCAAGGTTCATATATGTTGTCACACACATATGGCAGAATTTCCTTCTTTTTAAAGGCTGAGTAATAGTCTGTTGCATCCCATATTTCCTCCATCAGTTCACAGGCATTTAGGTTGTTTCCACATTTTGGCTACTATGAATATTATTGTGCTGCAATGAACACTGGAGCGCTAAAACACTGAGCTCCTGATTTCACTTCTTTTGGATACATGCCCAGAAGCAAAACTGCAGAATCATATGGCACTCTCTTAATTTTTTGAGTAACCTCCATACTGCTTTTCATAGTGGCTGTGTCCATTCCTGGCAATGGTGTGCAAGGATTTCAGTTCTCTACATCATCACCAATACTTGTGGGGTTTTTTTTTTTTGATAATAGCCAATCTGACAGGTATAAGATGATACTTCATTGTGGTTTTAACTTGCAATTTTCTTGACTAGTGATGCTGAATTTTTTTTTCATACACCTGTTGGCCATTTGTATGTCTCCTTTGGAGAAATGCCTATTCAAGTTTCTAGCACATTTAATTGGGTAGTTTTGTGTTTATTTTTACTATGAGTTGTGGCAGTTTCTTATATTTGGGGGGAACTAACCCCTATTGGATATTTGGTTTGCAAATTTTACTCTCATTCCTTAGGTTGCCTTTTTTTTTTACTCGTTTTGTTGGCTGTTAAGCAGCTTTATAGTTTGATGTTATCCAGCTTGTCTTTTTTTATTGTTAGTGCCTGTGCTTTTGATGTCACATCCATGAAATCACTGCCACAGACAATGTTATGAAGCTCCAGCCCCCTCCCTAAGACATGTTTTTTCAGGAGATAAAGAGATTTGGGTCTTAAGTCTTTAACTCATTTTGAGTTGATTTTTCTGTATGATGTAAAATAAGGAATCCAATTTTATTCTTTCACATGTGAATAATCCAGTTCTCCCAACATCATTTATTGCAAAGACCATCCTTTCCCTATTATGTATTCTTGACACCCTTAAAGATTAGTTGATCACATTACACAAACATTTACATCTGGGCTTTTCTGCTCCCATTGGTTTGCACATTTGTCTTTATGCCAGTCTCATACTGTTTGGATTACTGTTGCTCTGCCATATATTTCGAAATCAGAGAGTGTGATGCCTCCAGCTTTGTTCTTTCACAAGATTGATTTGGCTATTTATGGTCTTCTTGTGGTTCCATACATATTTTAGAATTGCTTTTTCTATTTCTGTAAAAATTACTATTAGGATGATTTTGACAAGGATTGTACTGAATATACAGATCGCTTTGTTAAGAGGTTGGGTACCTCTTAACCAAAATTCTTGGGCCTACAGTGTTTTGGATTTTGAAATTACTAGGTGAGCACCCCAAATCTGAAATCCAAAAGACTCCAATAATAATTTCCTATGAGTGACACTGGTGCTCAAATAGTTTCAAAGTTTAGAGTGTTGGGCAGCACCTGTGGCTCAAAGGAGTAGGGCACTGGCCCCATATGCTGGAGGTGGCGGGTTCAAACCCAGCCCCAGCCAAAAACTGCAAAAAAAAAAAAAAGTTTAGAGTGTTTCAGAGTTTCAAAGTTGGGATGCTCAACATATATGGATATTTTAATAATATTAAGCTTTCCAGAGGTGGTGCCTGTGGCTAAGTAGGGTGCCGGCCCCATACACTGAGGGTGGCAGGTTCGAACCCAGCCCTGGCCAAACTTTAACAAAAAAAATAGCCGGGCGTTGTGGCGGGTGCCTGTAGTTCCAGCTACTTGGGAGGCTGAGGCAAGAGAATCACCTAAGCCAAAGAGTTGGAGGTTGCTATGAGCTGTGATGCCACAGTGCTCTATCAAGGGTGACAAAGTGAGACTCTGTCTCTAAAAAAAAATATTAAGCCTTCCAATCCATGAACATGAAATGTCCCTCCACTTGTCTTCCTTAATTTCTTTTATTCATTTTTTCTAGTTTTCAATATATAAGTCTTTCAGCTCCTTAGCTAAGTTTCTCCCTGTATTATAAGGTGTATTATTCTTTTTGATACTAACATAAATAGAATTATTTTCCCAAATTTCAGCTGGTTCATTGTAAGTGTACAGAAACAAACAAATCTAATTTTTGTTTGAATTTGTATCCTACAACTTACAGAATTCATTTATTAGTTCTAATAGTTTTTAATGGAATCTCTAGTTTTCCACATATAAGACCATGTCATTTGCAGAGACTTCTTCCTTTCTGATTTGATTATTTTAAAATTATTTTTCTTGCCTAACTGCTCTGGCATGAACTTCTAGAACTATATTGATCAAAGTGGTGAGAGTGGGCATCCCTGTCTCGTTCCTAGTCTTAGAGTAAAACATTTCAGTTTCTGCCGTGGAGTATGATTTTAGCTATGGGCTTTTAGCATATGGCCTTTAATGTTGAGATAATTTCCCTATATTCTGACTTTACTCAAAGTTCTTTCGAAAAGGTGAATTTTGTCCAAGGCTTTTTTTTTTTTTTTTTTTTCAGTTTTTGGCCAGGGCTGGGTTTGAACTGGCCACCTCTGGTATATGGGGCTGGTGCCCTACTCCTTTGAGCCACAGGAGTCACCCCCAAGGCTTTTTCTTTCTTTTTTTTTTTAACTAGAGACAGAGTCTCACTTTGTCGCCCTCAGTAGAGTGCTATGGCTTCACAGCTCACAGCAACCTCCAGCTCTTGGGCTTAGGTGATTCTCTTGCCTCAGCCTCCCAAGTAGCTGGGACTATACCAAGGCTTTTTCCTTCTCTACTGAGATGATTATGTGAATTTTATCCTTAACTCTGTTAATTGCAGGGATAAATCTAACCTGGTCATGGTGTATGATCCTTTCAATGTGCTGTTAGATTCAGTTTGCTAGTATTCTGTTGAGGATTTTACATCTCCAACATTCATAAGGTTTTTGACAATTGATTCAATCTCCATAGCAGTTATAGGTCTGTTTACATTTTCTAATCCTTCATGATTTAATAGTAAAACATTATTTAATATTTCCTCCAGTGTCAAACGGTTTATGAAGCTAGTGTGTGATGCCCCATGATCAATGTACACAGCTATGATTTAATAAAAAAAAAAAAATATTTCCTCCAAGCTCAACTCTACCTGTTAACTGTAAGTCAGTGACATCTCTTGACTGTAAGCTACTTAAGGGAAATCATTTTTATCTGTACACTCACCTCAAGGTACCTAATAGTACTTCCTCAATTGTAGGCCCACATAGCAGGAATGAATGCTAAAGTCATTTTTAAAATTAAGCTTTTGATTCCTATTTTTCTTTACAAGTTTTGCGATTAAAATTGGCCCTCTCTAAATATTTTATAACTAGTAACTCAATCTCCACAACTATATGAAGTATATTTATCAAATGATAAAACAAGAATCAAACCCAGTATCTTAATAAAGATTTTAAATAGGATGCTGACAAGATTTTATATTTTTCTTTCCTGCTTAGAAATGTTTGAATATCCATGGTCTCATTCACTATAGGTTCACAATCTCATTTATAAAGTACCCCAAAGCTTTTTTTCATATATGCATCTACCCACCTATCGAGGTATTCTCTGGTGCTAAGATGGGTGAATTATTGATTCTTCTCCCAATCAATATCTTGACTTTTTTTTTTTTTTTTTTGGCTGGGGCCGGGTTTGAACTCGCCACCTCCAACTCCACAGGCGCAGCCCTACATCTTGACTTTTATTAGCATTTTTATCAGAAAGGCTTTGCTGAACCCTTAGGGGAATTCATGTTAAGGATTTGCTTTGTTTTGGCAAGACAATTTTAACACTACTAAGACTCTTAAATATATTAGGATATCATCTTTCCTTTCCTTTCCTAGACAGATCCAAATGCCAGTTGACAATCTTTGAAGAAATCTCCATATGCCATACATTGTTAACATGGAGCCTGTCGGCTGGGTGCAGTGGCTCATGCCTGTAATCCTAGCACTCTGGGCAGCTGAGGCGGGTGGATTGCTTGAGCTCATAAGTTTGAGACTAGCCTGAACACAAAGCAAGAGCCCATCTCTACTAAAAATAGAAAAACTGAGGCAAGAGGATCATCTGAGCCTGTTGTGAGCTATGATGCCATGGGACTCTACCCAGAGTAATAATATACATACTGCATTACCTTTTTGAGACTCTGTCTCAAAAAAAAAGAAAAAAAGAAAAAAAATGGAGCCTATCAAATGTGATATAACTTGGAGAATTAGAACATTAGCCCCTTTAAAAGTAGCTTACAGACATTTTTTTCATTTAGCAACTGGCACTATTTAGGAAAACAAAACTTAGTTGAAGTTAAGATATTATAGAAGATATGGGAGTTTCTTTTAAAGAAACTGGAATGAATGTTTACTGTTTCTAGTGTTCATCCACATATTTGTCATTTGTCATTTATTGCTAATGCTTTTCAATCTGTTTATCTGGACAACAGATTTAGGGAACCAACATGACTCTACTTGACACTTAATAAATTTCATATAGCCTCAATACATTTTATACCTAAACATCTATCTGCTCAGTATTTCACAGGAAAAAAAAGGATAGCTCTATATGTCCATGCCTAAGTAATACCTGAGATCTTATCTCCTGGAGCTCTACATCCTTGATGATCATTTTAACTTAGGCATTACATATAGACCTGAAACTCAGTAAATCAATAGTAGAGCTAATCATCTTCAATCTGTTCTGATATTTGTCATTTCAAAACGTATACATTATTTCTTCCTTTCCCTCACCATCATTTTGAATGATAAATCTTTTTGATTCTGCCACCTTACTATCTCTCATATCCATATTGCTTCTACTTCCAATGTCTTAAAACCAGAAGTTTCTCCATAAATGAGGCAGCAAAATTTGATCTGAACTGATAGGACGCCATGTGGAGTCTTTTAGAGTGAATGTTAACATGCTATGTTTTAATATTACTCGGTTACAGGATCTTACCTTGGACCCCACTGAAAGTATTACATAATATACATACTGCATTATCTTCAGAAAAAAATTTAAAATCTAGAATTCTGAGAAATACAAAGGACTTGAATTAAGAATTGTGGACTTAGTTCCCAGTCTTGACTGATCGATCACCTACAGACTTAATTAGATGTATTGATCCCTGATCTTCGCAATTAAACTGGAAAAGATTTTTTTTTTTTATGAGCAGCTCAACTTTGTCATAGGAACCAGGGACCTAATCAGCTAATATGAACCAAATTGATAACCCTGTCCATATAAATGAAGTAGTGGCAGATGCATAGCTATGAAAATATTTTATTCTCTACCAGGATTGATAATTTACAAATCTCAGCAGTAGGGATTTTCTCAACAATCCCTTACTCTTTTCTTATTAGACTTGTGCAAGAGAATACAATTTCTCTAAAGGAGTATCTAAGGAAAAATGTTAAAATGAGTAGTCTTTTCCCTGACATGAATGTCTGGAAAGCATCAAAAGAGGGGCAACATTCTGGCATTTCTCCAGTCTTAGGTATTTCCTCTAACTGGTGGAAAACTACTTACAATTATGCATGAACACGTACATGGATGGTCTGTCCTTAATGGAAGGGGCTATGAACTTTTGGACATGATGGCACAGTTGCTGTTATAGAGAAACTAGGTATTTATGGATCTGTGGTTTAAGGTAAAGAGGAAAAACAATGAATTAAAAAAACCGTAGACTAGGGTTAGAAGGCTGTGTGTTCTGAACAAGGAATTAATGAATGAAGATTTTATAGAGCTGGGATGCAACTGGCTTCCAAAGCAACAAATCTGATTTGAAGCCAAAGGCAAACTGTGGTTCTAATCAAAGATAATTTACTTCACCAGGGACCCAGAACACAGGGGGCACTAGCTCAGCTTGCATCATCTGATGAGTCTAAATTCAGAGCACATTATAACCTAAGTTTCTTTTACATACAAGTTACCTGCTTTTATACAGTCGTGTAAGGCAGTGGTCCTCAACTCTGACTGCACATTGGAATCAGCCTAGGGCAGTGATGCTCAAACTTTTCTGTGCATAGGAAAATCATTTAGGAATCTTGTTCTGAATAAGTCTAGAGTAAAAACTGAGTCTACAGTTCTAACAAGTTCACAGTTGACTCCTATCTTATCACTGGTCCTTAGATCATACCTTGAGTAACAAGAACCTAGAAAACTTTTAAATACAAATGCCTGAATTCCACCCCTGAAATAATTATTACTGGAGATACAGCCTGGGCACTAGTACTTTTAAAAGCTCCCTTGGTGTTTCTAATATTCGTATTTTACAGATGGAATTCCGGTTCTAGCTAAGATGGAGAAAACAATTCACCATATTTTGGCCACTGATTACAACTAAAAATCCTGAAGAAAAATATATAAATACACAAGGAGTCTTAAAAGTAAACAGAAGTAAGCAGATTGGGGAGAAAAATCAAGATTCAAATAGCAGTAAGTTTCCTACTTTTTATTTTTCCTCCTGCATATTCTGGCTTAGATGTGAGGACAGACCAAATCCCATAAGTGAGCAGTAGGTAGAGACAGAAAAAAGCTCTAGGAGAAACTCCTTCTGGCTTGAGAACCAGAAGGGGGAGATAAAGGGAGCAGAGGCCAGGAGGAGGTATACTTGGCAATTTTTCCTCTCTCAGCTCTGCCTCAAGGAAAGTCGCAGTTAGGCCGCACACCTGTGGCTGGGCAGTCATCTAAACTCCCAAGAGAGTTCTTCTGACACAGAACTTGTAAAGAGACAATGATGTGAAGAATAAGAAGAGAACTAATGTATTTTTTTCTCTGCCTTTTCTCTCATCTCTTTGTCCCCAAAATGGATCTTTCTGCAGAAAGTGTATGAAAGCACACAGAAGCTAAGAGTCTCTAACCAGAGAACCATGGAATAGGAGCTCCTGGGAGCTTGCATACAAATGAAATCACAGTGAGGAGGAAGTTGGAGAAGGGTCCTCTAAATCTGTGTATGCAATCTAGAATTCACCAGTGAGCTGCATAGCCAAGGCTTAAGAACTGCTCTATAACATGGACTACCAACCCAGATCTCAAAGCCACACACCTAGGACCTGAAAAGCACGACAAAGTTTTTAAAAATTAAATCTGAATTGGATCTACAGCCTCCAGAGCAAAGTCTGAACCTAACTGGGTTGACCGCCTGCTAAAACAAACAAAACCCAAATCAAATCGAAACAAAACCATTCTCCACAGGATTTTAATATTCAAAAGATAATATTCAAAGTGCCCAAAACACAACAGAAAATTCTTGGACATATTTTACAGATGAAAAACAAAGTCAAGATGTCCAAAGTCACACAACTTACAAACAGTAAAGTCAGGCTCGGCGCCCATAGCACGGTGGTTACAGCACCAGCCACATACACTGAAGTTGGTAGGTTGGAACCCAGCCCCGAAACCAGCCTGGGCCAGCTAACCAACAATGACAACTGCAACAAAACATAGCCAGGCATTGTGGAGCGTGCCTGTAGTCCCAGCTACTTGGGAGGCTGAGGCAAGAGAATCACTTAAGCTCAAGAGTTTGAGGTTGCTGTGAGCTGTGATGCCACAGCACTCTACTGAGGGCGACAAAATAAGACTGTCTCAAAGAAAGTTTTTTTCCATAGTACTTTCTTATCTGTCTGTAATCAAAATACTGAAGATATCTGTGTGCTATACTATAAAAGACACACCACACCAGAGGTACTGAGAGATAAAAGAAAATACCAGATGATTAGTCTTCATTAAGACCCTATACTTACTTCTCCAGGTAGTACTGCTCATTCCACCACTAATATTCCAACTTGAATCACAGATTTTTAAGATTCTGCTCAGAAGTGAACTCCTCTTTGAAATCTTTCCTAAAGTAACTAAACCTACTCGTTCATTCTCCATCCTTGGCAATACCCTTCCACAGTAATAGTCTTTAACCCTTTTGCACTTCCTTATCTATTGCTTACCCATTAACATTTTATTCATCAATTCTTCATCTCTTGGGTCTAGCACAGTACATAACATATGATAGGTATTCAATATAACAAATGGTCCTTATTTATTAAGCACTGAGAATACACCATTTTACATTTGCATTCTGCGCATATTATTTCAATTAATCATTATATGTGGGCAGCACCTGTGGCTCAGTGGGTAGGGTGCCTGCCCCATATACTGAGGGTGACGGGTTTGAACCCGGCCCAGCCAGCTAAAACAGAAGTGGCAACTGCAACAAAAATAGCCAGGCATTGTGGCAGGCACCTGTAGTCCCAGGTACTCGGGAGGCTGAGGCAAGAGAATCGCCCTAGCTCAAGAGCTGGAGGTTGCTGTGAGCTGTTAACGCCACAGCACTCTACTGAGGACAACAAAGTTAGACTCTGTCTCAAAAAAAAAAAAAAAAAAAAGTCATTATATGCCTATTAAGCCACTTTTCAGATGAGGAGACGAGTATGCAATTGAGGTAAAGTAACCTATTAAATGTTTATTAAGCCACTTTTCAGATGAGGAGACAAGTATGCAATCAAGGTAAAGTAACCTGACTATTAAATGTTCATCAAGTCTCAGGTGAGTGAACTGATGGAGCCTTGCCTTATTGTAACAACCAATACCATCCATGTAGTTAAGAGTTTCACTTTAGCAAGCTGTGTGGATTTCTATTCTGCCTATGCTCTGTCCATCACAGATAATCAAAGATAATCTAGCTGCAGCTATATCAGTAGAAATGCTAAAACAGAATGTATCAAAATCATTTTTTTTTTTTACTTCCCTAGGCATCAAAAGGAAACAATGTCTCTAGTAACCCATTCATAACAAAGAATATATACAAAAAGATTTAAAACCAAAACCCAAGACCCCAGAAAGCAGCTAAAATTCTGTAGGTAAATGGATTTCTTAAGTGTTTTGGATTTTGATGATGGTTGGGCAGTGGGGGTACAGTACTAGCAGAAGATAAAAGCATGGTAATTAACAGCACAACTTGAATCCCTTGCTAGGTAGGCAACCCCAGGCAAAATAATCATTCAGAACCTATGCCCTAATTCGTAAACTAGAAATAATATCACTTTTCTTTAGACAAGGTCTCACAAAATTGCTCTGGCTGGCTTTGCATTCCTGGGGCTCAAACAATTCTCCTGCCTCAATCTCCTGGGTAGCTGGGACTACAGGCAACATGCCACTGGGCCCAGCAGCAGAGGATTGCTGTGAACTTAAAATGAAGCATGTAAGTTACACAACACAATACCTGGCACTTGGTGAGCTATTTTTAGAAAAAGTCAAGCAAGTACAAAAATTCACTTTTTGTTTCAAGGTAATACCCAGTCATCTTTCCAACCCAGACATTTTATAGCCATTAGAATTTCCTCTAAATCAGTGGTTCTCAACCTTCCTAATGCCTTGACCCTTTAATACAGTTCCTCATATTGTGGTGACCCCCAACCATAAAGTTATTTTCATCGACATGAGGAATTGCATTAAAGGGTCGCGGCATTAGGAAGGTTGAGAACCACTGCTCTAAATGCTACTTCAGATCATCTTTCTTAGGCTTTTCCCTATTATGGCAGCCCACTTTACATTATGCATGTAATCTTCACCTCTGCTAGCACATCACTACTTCTGCTAGCATAAAGGCCTCTACTGTGACCTGCAGAATCCTCACCAGTCTGAAATGAGCCAACTGAACAAAGATGATGATTCAATTTAATACATATTTCTAAAAAACAATAACCACTGGTTTCAGCAACGGAAAACCAACATCTAAGAGTTTTTCCTAGCAGATCATTCTAACAAGCACTTTACTACAAGTAAGAATTCTCAGGTGTCAAAAGAACAATTTATCTAGTTACCAAATAGAAACTGCTGACGCCTATTTCCCATGGTGTCTAGATAAATATTATTTCTACTAAGTATTGTATTTAAAACAAGCGTTTACCTTCTATCTCCACCAAAGGTTCCTGAGTAAATTCCTGAAAGAATTTGTAGAAGAACTTACTGCAAGCAGCCAAAACAGCCTTGTGAGCCTTAAAATGGTGTCCTAGGTTAAAAATAAATAAATAAATACATAATCGTACATACACAGAAAAATCAAATGTAAACTACAAAACATTAGAAAAATTATATAAAGTAAAATATAACTTTCTTCACAAAATAGTTATGTAACTATGAATTACTGAATGAAAGTCAGAATACTGTTGGCAGTTTTGGCAAATTTTAATCTCAATTAGACATGAAGCCCAATGTTGACTTTAACACCTTGAGTCAGTTTTATAAAAGCCAGTTTACGTATGGAAAGTAAAAGGAGCCTCTTACTACTTTCCATTACCGTCAATTAAGGAGAGGTATATCCTAATCAGTTGAAACTGCTAAATAAAGACAACCTAAGAGTTCATACATCATTTGGCAAGAAAGAAAAAAAAAGCTATGGAATAAGCACAGAGCTGGATGTATCTGCTATGGAAAACATTTTAATTTGCCTAAGATTTGGAAGCTCAATATATGGTTAATCTATAACAATAAACAAAAAAGCTTACCCTGAGAAGCCTATTTTCACTAATTAGAAAACATACCCAAGCTGGGTTTGCTTCCATTACAACAGCATCTGGTAAGACAGGAAAAGACCCCACTTATTTTGGGAGTCTTCAAAGGGGTTATGAGAACTGCAAAGGAATCAATCTCACGGTTTCCCTCCTAGACCATTGGGGAAACTAGCAAGGAATCAACTCTTTCCACCTGACTCCTGTGTGGGACTCCCCAAAGCAGCTTAACACTAGAAGGCTATTAACCAAACATCCTCCCTACCTTCAACAGTATCATCTCGCACTCAAGTGTGCAATGAGAAAACTTTAACAGGCTGCAAGAAGTTAAACACTAGAATACGTTGAAAGCGTGACTGGCCAACCAGCCTCTGCAGCATGGTCTCTGAGAGCGGACACTGACAAGTGCCCTCCAGTCGCAGTGCACACGCTCCGCAGACTTTGATAGGAAGACTACAGAACATGGGTTAGAAAAAAAAGGCGGGTGGCGGAAAGGGAGAGAACTGAAGCCACAAATTCGCTCCTCTGTCCACTGCCCTACCCACCGTCGACAATCAGGGTGATGTCAGTAAACCGGTCCTGCTCTCGCTGCTCATTCAATCGGTCTAGGATCATTTTATGATGTTCAGGGAACTCCTGAAGGCATTCCATCGTCTCTTCAGCCTCCATGGCCTTCGGGTTGCTCTACAAAAGAGGAGCATGATAATGTACACCCATGAGCTCGGGTTGAGGAACAAAACCTCTAAGCGCAAAACAAAAACCCCAGCAACGTGAAAAGAAGGGGGGGAGGGTGAGGCAAGAGGAGAGGAAGGCGAGGGAAGAAAGGAAGGCGAGCCGAGGAGCCGCCGCGCGGCGCCGCGCGTTGGGGGCCGGAGCCGCGGCCGCGAGACTCCGAGCCTGACCTAATTGGAGTCGGGAGACGCGAACTGGAGCGGGGTGGGCACAGCGCCGGAGGCTCCGGGCGCCAGGGCGCGCGAGTCCGTCAAGGGAGGGGACCCGATAGCCGCGGGGGCTCTCCAACGGCCCGCCAAGCCCTTCCGCCCGGCCCGGGCTCCCGCCGACCCGGGACCCGGTCCGGCCCGCGGCCCACAACGACTCCGGGATCGCCTCTCCCTCCCCCGCCCTCCCTCTTCCCCCCCGCCCCAACCGGGCCGGCACTCACTCAAGGAAGGAGGAGCAGCCCGGGCCTGCGCGTTACTTACGTCGACGTGCTGCGTCACCGCGTTGGGCTCCGACTGACGCGAACGCCTTCCGAGCGCTGACTAGGAGAGGCGGGCCACGCCCCCACCCGCCCCACTCGGCGGATGGGCGGAGTAACTAGAGGGACTTAGCGTTGGCTGAGAAGAGGCCGCGCGCCCTCTGAGAAGATCCGGATGTGATGGGGTTGAGTTCCTACAGAGCCTGGCTTTGCCCGGAGCTGGGAACCTAAATCGTCGCCCTTCCACCTCCCACCCTCCGGTGCTTGACTTCAGGTGCGGGCGCTTCCGGCCTGCGCTGAGAATAAAGTCGCTAACCGTGCTGGTACTCCGCGGCTCCTCCAGCCAGTCCCCACTCCGCCCACTTTGCTTCCAAGACGTGGGTCGGCCTTCCTTCCTCTCTGTTCCTCAAGTCTTCTTCCGTGCTCTCTTCTCCCCGGGCACAATTCTCCCCACACCTTCGTCTACCCCTTAGCCGCGTCTTGGCCTCCATTTTCCCCGCGAGAGCAGGGCGCTCCTTCCGCTCGGCTCCAGTGGCGCACGTGCGTTGGCTCGGACGCCTCAGCAGCCGCTCGGGCACGAGCACGTTCGGGCCGCAGGGATCTTCCTCCCCCGAGCTCGCCCTCGCGGCGCCTGGCCTTCGGCGTGTGTTTGCAATGCCCAGGACCTGCATCTGCTCGGAATTACTTACACAAAATGCCCTAACACTAAGTGAGACTACTGCCCCCTCCTTTAAAGAAGCCAGTGACCTGTAATCAGCTGCACGTGACTGGTTCATTCCTTCATTCTTCCAAAGGCGTTTTGAGGATAATTAAGTCGTCAAGATTGATTTTTTTCTCAAAGACCTTGAGCATGGGGATTTAGAGTAGCTATATGCAAGCGTGAATGTAAACATTTCGACAGAAGCAGATTGAGAGTCAACGTTGTGCTAGGCACACTGTTCAAGGGACTAGGAGGGAATCTGTTACTAAACAAGGTACTTGTGGTTTCTGCCTTCTGAGTCTTAGCCTGTTAAGAGTAGCTATTTTGAACAGTAAATGCCTAGGTGCTGGCTGCTGAATGTTATGACATGGGAAGAACAAAATAATCTGGGGGTCAAGGAAAGCCAGTGACCTGTAAGAAGTGATAATGAAGTCTAAGTGTTCTTAACCAAGGGTACAGCGCATGCAGAGGCACCAAGATTATAGCATTCTAGGAATTGAAAGAATGTTGCTGGGACAGACGCACAAGGGCTTGTAAACTGTTAAAGATACTAGATTTTTCTTATACTAGCAAGGGGAAGGCTTCAAGGTCTGTCTAGTAGGGTAGTGATATAGTAAGATTTCCTTTTTTTTTTTTTTTTTTTTGCAGATTTATGTGTCAAGTTAGGATTTACTTTTTTTTTTTTTCTTTTTTTTTTTTTTTTGGTTTTTGGCTGGGGCTGGGTTTGAACCCGCCACCTCCGGCATATGGGACCGGTGCCCTACTCCTTGAGCCACAGGCGCCGCCCAGGATTTACTTTTTCTGTCTTTTTTTTTTTTTTGAGGCATGGTCTCTGTCGCTCTTGGTAAAGTGC
This sequence comes from Nycticebus coucang, assembly GCF_027406575.1. Lineage (NCBI taxonomy): Eukaryota > Metazoa > Chordata > Mammalia > Primates > Lorisidae > Nycticebus > Nycticebus coucang. Next base: position 160,105,105 of record NC_069780.1, read on the forward strand.
TTGGTGTCATAGCTCACAGTAACCTCAAACTCTTGGGCTCAACTGATTCCCTTGCCTCAGCCTTCCTAGTAGCTGGGACTACAGGCTCCTGCCACAACCCCCAGCTAATTTTTTGGTTGTAGTTGTCAATTGTTGTTTTAGCTGCCTGGCCTGGCCTGGCCTGGGTTCGAACCGCCAGCCCTGGTGTATGTGGCCAACCCTCTATCCACTGAGCTACAGGCGCAGCCTGTCCAGCTATTTTTAGAAACCGGTTCTCTTTCTTGCTCAAGGCTGATGGCCAACTCCTGAGCTCAAGCAATCCACCCACTTCGGCCTCCCAGAGTGTAGGATTTACAGCCATGAGTCACTAGGCCACGCCCTAAGATTTATTTTTTAAAAAGATTATTCTAGGTCAAGTGCTGTAGCTCCCATCTGTAATTCCCAGCACTTTCGGAGTCCAGAGGTTCCAGATTACAGTGAGCTATGAGGGTGCTGCTGCCTTCCAACCTCCTTGACAGAGTCGGACTCTGTGTCTAAAGTAGAATCTACAGGGGTGATAGACTAGAAGCTTATAGATTACTTTGGTTCTACTGGTATTTTTAAATAGTCATTATCATTATTCACATAGCATTTTTTAAAGATGAAATTGTACATAGAAAGAGGCACTTTGGAAATTTTAGAATATAGTACCTTTTTCCTTTACAACAATTGGATTAAACCAAATGGAGAACACCTCTCTATGTAGGATTTGAGCTATCCACTTCACCACAGTTTCTTTCACTCAGGGGTAGGGAACCTGCAGCCTTGAAGCCACATGTGGCCTTCTGGATTCTTGAGTGTGGCCATTTGACTGAAACCAAATTTTACGGAAGAAATCCTTTTAAAGTCCTGGACTTCATCTCTTAGAACAGTGATTCTTAACTTTACTAATGCCGCGACGCTTTAAAACAGTTCCTCATGTTGTGGTGACCCCCAACCATAAAATTATTTTCGTTGCTACTTCATAACTGTACTTTTGCTACTGTTATGAATTGTAATGTAAATATCTGATATGCAGGATGTATTTTCATTGGTCTCGACCCACAGGTTGAGAACGGCTGTCTTAGAAGAATCAGTGTTTATAGATTGAGTTAAAGAAAAAATAAAGCCTGAAAGGACCAAGTATAGCAGCTGGAAAAAGACAGAAAACCAGAAGACTTGTGACATTAAGAAGTCCATGAGAAAAGAGTGTTTGAAAAGAGATGGTGTGGTCACCAGTGCCAGATGCTGCCAAGTGAACATGCTAAAAAATTGTGAATGATTTGGTATATTTAGCATCATGGTTGTCTTTGGTAGAAGACCTTAGCAAAAACAGATTTAGTGAAGTTCTGAGGATTCTACAGGGGAGATAAGATGTCTATATTTAAATAGGTTGAGGAGTAATTGGGTAAAGAAATTTAAATGGCAATTGCAGAACTCTCATTTAAAAATGAGGGCGGAGAGAAAGGTGTACCTGTAGAAGGTGATGGGGGTCAAGTCCATTTTAAGTGTGTGTTTTGGATGGGAGAGAATTAGATAATTTAAATTCAGATAGAGAAGGAGATGATAGGAACACAAGATAAAAGGGGGCTAATTGTACAAGAGAGGGCTTAATGGAGCAGATGTTCATAGAAGTATAGTAGTTTTGCTTTCAAGAAATTGAGGAAATCCCTATCAAACTGGAAACCTTTATTTTCTCCATGAAATAGGTGACTAGGTCATGTATTAAAAGTCAGGATAGGGAGAGGAAGGGTATGTGTGAGTTGAGGATGGAGAAGTTTGAGATCAGAAGATGTATTAGTTATCAAAAGGCTGTGTAACAACAAGTTAACTCAAAACACAGTGGCTTAAAAACATTATTATTGGGCAGTGCCTGTGGCTCAGTGGGTAGGGCACCGGCCCTATATACGTAGGATGGTGGGTTCGAACCCAACACCGACCAAAATGCAACAAAAAATAGCTGGGTGTTCTGGCGGGCACCTGTAGTCTCAGCTACTCGGGAGGCTGAGGCAAGAGAATCACCTAAGCCCAGGAGTTGGAGTTTGCTGTGAGCTGTGATGCCATGGCACTCTACCGAGGGCAATAAAGTGAGACTCTGTCTTATAAAAAAAAATATATATATATATATATATATACAAAAAAAGAATATTTTTTCATAGTTTCTATGGATTAGAAGTCTGGGTGTCACATGGGTAGGTTTTTAGGGTCTTTCACAAGGGTGCAATTGAGGTGTTATCTGGGTCTGCCAACATCTCTAGGTTTCATTGGGGAAGATCTGCTTCCAAGGTTACTCACGTGATGCTTTAAAGAATTCAGTTCTTCCTATGCTCTTAAACTAAAGCCTTTAGTTCTCCACAAGGCCTTGCTCCCTGTTGGAGGGTATGGAAGCTAAATTCCATCAGAGAGACCAAGTAAGAGAACAAGAAAGAAAAGGCAAAAGACATAAGCCAAAGTCTTTCTGTGTCTTACCTTAGAAGTGACATTCTGTTGCTTTTGCTATATTCTATATTTTAGATGCAAGCTGCCAGGTCCAGCCCATACTCAAAGGAAATTCATGACACAAGGGCACAGTGAAAGCCACGATCATTGGGAGCAATCATAGAATTTTCCCACCACAGATTGGATATGGATCTTGGACACTATTAATCACAGTAGCATCAGCAAGAAACACAGTAGCACCAACAGGATCTAGTAGAAGTTGGGGACCAGGAATTTTATATGATAGTGGTCTACTGGACACTGATTTCATCCAGGAGCATTCAGTTATGTGCATGGAGTGAAGTTAGCATTAAAGCATTCTCTGTGGGGCGTTGTGGCGGGCACCTGTAAAACCAGGTACTCGGGAGGCTGAGACAAGAGAATCGCCCTAGCCCAAGAGCTGGAGGTTGCTGTGAGCTGTGACGCTACGGCACTCTTCCGAGGGGGACAAAGTGAGACTCTGTCTCAAAATAAAAACGAAACAAAAAACAGGCAGCACCTTGACTCAGTGAGTAGGGCGCCAGCCCCATATACCGAGGGTGGCAGGTTCAAACTTGGCCCCAGCCAAACTGCAACCAACCAACCAAACAAACAAACAAAAACACTCTCTGTGGTGCAGATGTTGTGCCAGATAATAACAAGCAGGTTTATAGATTTTCTCTGGAATTAAAATAGATTCTTCAAACTTAATGAGAATTGAAAAATAGTTCTGGCTACTTTAGTGATATCCCTGTATGTGTTTCAAGGCAACATTAAGAAGGAGATATTTTAGCATGGTTGTTAATATTAGTTTGAAAGATAGCTTGAGTTAAAATCTTGCTTCCACTTAATAGGTGGGTGACTTTGGGGAACTTATGTGACTTTATTAAGCTTCCATTTCTTCACCTTTAAAATAATGAAATAACGTGGGTAAGCCAAGAGATAACATATGGGAAGCACTCACATTAGTACCTGGTGTGTATTAGCTTTCAGTAAATGTTCATTATTGTTATGTCCCAGTATGAAGTTTATATTCTACCTGATAGACTTATGAAAAACCTGTTGGCCCAGCACCCGTAGCACATGGTTATGGCACCAGCCACAGTGAGGCTACATACACTGAGGCTGGCAGGTTCGAACCCAGCCAGCTAAACAACAATGACAACTGCAACAGAAAAATAGCCGGGCATTGGGCAGCGCCTGTGGCTCAGTCGGTAGGGCGCCGGCCCCATATACCGAGGGTGGCGGGTTCAAACCCGGCCACGGTCAAACTGCAACCAAAAAATAGCCGGGCGTTGTGGCGGGCGCCTGTAGTCCCAGCTACTTGAGAGGCTGAGGCAAGAGAATCGCTTCAGCCCAGGAGTTGGAGGTTGCTGTGAGCTGCGTGAGGCCATGGCACTCTACCAAGGGCCATAAAGTGATACTCTGTCTCTACAAAAAAAAAAAAAAAAGCCGGGCATTGTGGTGGGCGCCTATAGTCCCAGCTACTTGGGAGGCTGAGGCAAGAGAATCGCTTAAGCTCAAGAGTTTGAGGTTACTGTGAGCTGTGATGCCACACACTCTACCGAGGGCGACATAGAGACTGTTTCTCAAAAAAAAGCTATTGATGGAACAAGAAATGAACTCATCTTTGTGCCTGCCCAAAGGAACTAAAAATTCAAGGTGTCTCCATGCAGATGCAGCAAGCTGAAGAAAACATCATGAAAAGTCCAGATTTTTGAGGGGAGGGACACACAATATTTTACATATACAACAAATAAGAAACTGACAAAGTCGTTAGGACTATTTTCTTCCTTTACACAACCTTCTGGACTCAGGAAGATAACATGCACTTAAAGATGGTAACTTAATTTGGAAAAACAAGCATTACATGTACTTAATACCAAATTGAAACTATAAGATTAACAATCACAGATTCACAGGACAGAAAAACTAAATTAAATTTGAGAAGGGGGGTTAGCAGTTCCCACCCAACAGGTACAATGCATGGCTATGGCACATTCCCTGGGTGAAGGACACAGCTACACCTCGGACTTTAATCTTGGTGTAAACTATATAACCCAATGGTTTGTATCCTCATACTAATCTGAAGAAAAAAAATTTTTTTTTTTTTGAGACGCAGCCTCAAGCTGTGGCATCACAGCTCACAGCAACCTCCAACTCCTGGGCTTAAGCAATTCTCTTACCTCAGTCTCCCAAATAGCTGGGACTACAGATGTCCCCCACAACGCCTGGCTATTTTTTGGTTGTAGTTGTCATTGTTGTTTGGCAGGCCTGGGCTGGATTCGAACCCGCCAGCTCTGGTGTATGTGGCTGGGGTCTTAGCCGCTTGAGCCGCTAGCCAATCTGAAAAAATTTTTAAAGATGATTACATAGGGCTCGGCACCCATAGCACAGTGGTTACAGCACCAGCCATGTACACTGAGGGTGGCAGGTTCAAACCCGCCCCGGGCCAGCTAAACAACAATGACAACTGCAACAAAAAATAGACGGGTGTGCGGCCTGTAGTTCCAGCTATGTGGGAGGCTGAGGCCAGAGAATCGCTTAAGCCCGAGAGTTTGAGGTTGCTGTGAGCTGCGACACAGCATTCTACTGAGGGTGACTGTGAGACTGTCTCCAAAAAAAAAAAAGGTTACTTAGTTGTTTCCCAGTTTGGGGATGTTGGCTTTTACTTACATAGTAGTCAAACTCCAATACTAGCTTGGAAATTCCAAATTAGGGGATTGCTTCATCATTCCTGTGAAGCAGGGGAAGAAGGCAGGACAGGGGCCAGATAATAAGAATCACAGAAAATAACATTCTAAGCAATGGTAACACATCAGGCTCCAAAGTTTTATTTTCAGCAATGTTCACAGTGTCAGCATTCTAACTCCTACCTCTCCCTTGAGGTGCTATCAGAGGAGGCCTAAAGGAGACTCATAACCTTCCCCATTATCCAGCAGTAATAAGGCCATCTCTCCTGCAGTGTCAGTGCAGACCATGTGGGCAGCCAGAACATCTGCTTCTGCCTGATAATAACAAGGAGCAACCTCCTCCTCATGTGTCAATGGAGGACAAATGGAGAATCTCTTCTACCTCCATCTAGAAGTAACAAGGTAGAACCCCAGCTCTTCCTCTGCATGAGTAGTGCCATAAAAAGCCAATCCAAGACAGAAAGTTTAAATAAAACTCAGAGTCTCATAACTAGTGAAAATACCCAGGTTTACATTTAAAAATTCATTTATATGACCAAGCAAGAGCTGGGAAGCTTTCAAACTAAATGTAAAAGACAATAATAGATGCCAGCATCAAGATAACAGAGGTATTAGTATTAATAGAAAAAATATTAGCCATGATAAAAATGCTTTAAGGAGCAATTATGAACATGCCCTCTCCGTCTGGGGAATTTTGAGGGAATTCCCATGTGTTTTGGTTGGATAAGCCCACGGTTATTTGTTAAGAGTGGCAACTGACCTATTTTGATTTGGCTCTCTCTGAGCCTGTTCGTTGAACTGTAGTTTGTTTGTAACCTTTCAAAATTCTCTTTATATTAATTATTTACCTGTATTGGTCTCACATGTACATGTGGAATCTGTTAGACTTTCTCTATTATCTTTTCTGCCCACTCGAAATTTGGTGCTGATGGTATTATGAGCATAGTCCAAGGTCTGCAAGGTTGATAGACACCTCCACTGGTGGTTCATCTTGCAGCAGGTTATAAGTTTTGAGAGATTAAAGATTAGTAGACATCTCTGTCCTAAGATCTAGGAGACTGAAAGACATCTCTGTCCATGGAGGAAAGCTGGCCATGATGCAGGGACAGCCACTGTTGGAAAAGAGAAGCAAAAACATCATGTATACAGCTTTATGGGGAACTTTGAAGGGTCTCATGGTTAGACTTCTTTTTTTTTTTTGAGACAGAGTCTCACTTTCTTGCCCCTAGTAGAGTGTCATAGTGTCATAGCTCACAGCAACCTCAAACTCTTGGGCTCAAGCAATCCTCTTCCCTCAGCTTCCCAAATAGCTGGGACTATAGGCACCAGTCACAATGTCCAGCTATTTTTTTAGAGATAGGGTTTTGCTCTTGCTCAGGCTGGTCTTGAACTCAAGCAGTCCACTCGCCGCAGCCTCCCACAGTGCAGAGATTACAGGCATGAGCCACCGCACACAGCATGGTTAGAGTTCTGAGATAAAAACTATTGAAACTTTGTGTGCATGCATATGTGTTTAGAGGTGTTTTGAGTACATACATGTATAAGTTATGTCTACATGGTGCCTAAATTGACTTGTAAATAAAAAGACCTCTCATAAATTAATAAGCCCAAAAACTTTTCAAATGTATGTGAATTTAGTAACCTTTGGCAAATAAGCTGGTTTTAAAAATTATTGGTTAGGGTGGCACTTGTGGCTCAAAGGAGTAGGGCGCTGGCCCCATATGCTGGAGGTGGTGGGTTCAAACCCAGCTCTGGCCAAAAACTGCAAAAAAAAATTATTGGGGGCGGCGCCTGTGGCTCAGCAGGTAGGGCGCCAGTCCCATATGCCAGAGGTGGCGGGTTCAAGCCCAGCCCCGGCCAAAAAAAAAAAAAAAATTATTGGTTAGGTTGGGCATGGTGGCTCATGCCTGTAATCTTAGTACTCTGGGAAGATGAGGTGGGAGTATGGCTTAAGTTCAGGAGTTCAAGACAAGCCTGAGCAAGAGCAAGACCCTGAGTCTACTAAGAAAAAAAATTAGCTGGGCATTTTAGGAGCTCCTGTAGTCTCATTCTCAGCTACTCAGGAGGTGAGAGGATCCCTTAAGCCCAGAAGTTAGAGGTTGTGATGAACTACTATGTTGCCATTGTACTCTACTTGGGATCAGAGAGTGAGATCCTGTGCCCCCCCACCCCCAAATTATTGGTAAAATAAAAATATCTTCCAAATTGTCTGCAAACATGTTTGCATGGGTTTACTGGTCATTTTCCTATTTGAAGATCTCAGGGTTTGACACAAAAGTTATAAAACTATCCAGGGGTCCTCAAACTGCGGCCCCTGGGCCACATGAGGCAGTGTGATTATATTTGTTCCCATTTTGTTTTTTTACTTCAAAATAAGATATGTGCAGTGTGCATAGGAATTTGTTCATAGTTTTTTTTTTTTAAACTATAGTCCGGCCCTCCAACGGTCTGAGGGACAGTGAACTGGCCCCCTGTTTAAAAAGTTTGAGGACCCCTGCGACCCAACAAAGATGGGTTTGTATTTTAATAAGTTGGTATAATGAAAATAGCTAAATTGTTATTGAAAGTTTGATATTTGTGGGCGGCGCCTGTGGCTCAGTGAGTAGAGTGCCAGCCCCACATACTGAGGGTGGTGAGTTTGATCCTGGCCTGGCCAAACTGCAAAACAAAAAAATAGCTTGGCGTTGTGGCGGGCACCTGTAGTCCCAGCTCCTGGGGAGGCTGAGGCAGGAGAATCGCCTAAGCCCAAGAGCTGGAGATTGCTGTGAGCTGTGATGCCACAGCACTCTACCGAGGGTGGCAAAGTGAGACTTCTGTCTCTAAAAAAAAAAAAAAGAAAGCAAGAAAGTTTGTTATTTGCCCTTGAGGAACAGAGGACAAGTGGTTTGAGGAAAAGGAAAGAGTAGTTTGTTGCCAGCAAACAAGGAGGATGGCAGATGCTCATCTTTTTTTTTTTTTTTGAGACAGAGTCTCACTATGTTGCTCTAGGTAGAGTGCTGAGGCATCACAGCTCACAGCAACCTCAAACTCTTGGATTTAAGCGATTCTCTTGCCTCAGCCTCCCAGTAGCTGGGACTACAGGCGCCCACCACAACGCCCAGCTATTTTTTAGTTACAGTTGTCATTGTTGTTTAGCAGGCCCAGGCCAGGTTTGAACCTGTGACCCTTCGTGTATGTGGCTGGCGCCCTGTCAACTGAGCTACGGGCACTGCCTGGCGGACCCTCATCTTAAAGAATCATCATCTCCCACTAAGCAGAAATATAGAAGTTTTAATTGAGTTTTGAATATTCATTTTTCTTGTTTTTAACATAATTTGCAAATTTACATAATCTTTGATAATGGCTGTGTTTAAACAACTGGCTTGCAACAAAATTTCTTAAAATTGAATAATCAGTTCTCCTGAGCTGGGACAAGTCAGCTCAACACGTCACTCACTGTCCCTGAGCCTCTAGGATGCCTCAGAATTATGTCCATCTTATAATATCGGCCAAAGGGAGAAAACTTTCTTTTGGAATGTTTAGAAAGAAGCAGGGAAAGGAATCTTTAGACAGATGGCACTAGAGCAGTGGCTCTCAACCTTCCTAATGCCATAGCTCTTTAATACAGTTCCTGTGGGTTGCAACCCACAGGTTGAGAATCGCTGCACTAGTGGGTCTGCTATTCTGTTCACTTACATTCAGCTGTGACCTTAAGCTTGCTTTCTTCCTCATCTGTATACCACAAATACATGGAGGCCCAGAAGTTGAGGGGTTAGTCAACGATACAGACAGAGAAAAAGGAAGGACAAGATCACACTCCTCAAGGAAGGAAAGGCTCTAATGCAGAGGGAGCAGGAACTGAGGTGGAGATGGCCACTACCCCTCTCGCTCTGTCATCATCCCTCAGCTCAAGAAAAGCGTATTAGCAGAGTGGGACAGAGGCCTTTTATTGGTCTGATCAGTGTGCACAGTGGTAGGTTCAGTGAGAGCTTCCCTCTCTGTCCTACCCCCCACCTTCCCTCTCCTAGGAGTTTGTGACTCATCCCAGGAGAGGGGCGTGTCTAGGCACGGTGGCAGGCAGAGCCAGGGTGAAAATTACAGCATTAGGATCTGAAAAGGGCTCAGGATGATGTAGAAGATGTGAGGTTGCTAGGCCATCCAGATAAAATGTCCACCAGAGCAGGGGTTGGGAGGAAGAGCTTCCTCTGGAGGCTCCCTACCGGACCCTTAGTGCCATCAGCATCTCCTGGATTGTATCCTCAGCTTCCTTAATGTTTCTCTCCAAGTAGGATTTTTTCTGCTCTCATTCTTTAATTTTTTCTTCTGCTATTCTGTTTCTCTAATAGCTGATTGTGAATTACTCCCTTGGATTGAAGAATAAACATTATTCCCACACCTTCACACACATTAGTTTCATCTACCAAAGTCATAATGTCTGTAAGATGTGCAAGCTTTTTCATTCTGTTATATGTTCAATCAGTATGCCTGCAAGCTTCACCTTCTGTTGAGTATCAATAACTTTGGCTTGAAGCTCTGGGAAGGCCTTTTTCAATTCCATATCCATGGAGGCTGTCATCTTGATGCACCCTGTGCCCTTTTTTTTTTTTTTTTGAGACAGAGTCTCACTTTGTCACCCTTGGTAGGGTGCCATGATGTCATAACTCACAGCAACCACAATCTCTTGAGCTCAAGGGATTCTCTTGCTTTAGCCTCCCAAGTAACTAGGACTATGGGCACCCGCCATGATGCCCAGCTACTTTTTAGAGTTGAGGTCTTGCTCTTAAGCAGGCTTGTCTCAAACTCCTAAGCTCAGGCAATCCACCTGCCTCACCCTCCCAGAGTATTAGGATTACAGGCATGAGCCATGGCATCTGGCCTAGAAGTACAGAACTTTTAAGGGGTGGGGGCTTGGCTTCAGGGTATTTAACTGTGGTTGGTAGTCCTGGTTGACCTCATATCTAGTAAGAATAATCAATCCTATGAGTTTTGCCTGGACAATTTCATTGAACCATCTCCTGTGTTTTTAGATACTAGAAAATAAAGAATACTTCTCTGCCACTCTGATTACTGGTGGGGAAGGAGGAATTAAACAGACTTATGAGAGTCCCTTTTCTAGGCCTTTACCTATGTTACATATTCCCCACTGTCAATTTTATCCTTCCATGATTCTATGGGAAGAAAGGCAATGTAGTCATTGAGCTACTTCCAGCTGAGTTGGGGTGATGTTTTAGACGGAAGGTTTTTACTTATTTATGCCATTGCTCTTCCTGGTTTGTAAGAAAAATGCAACAGATTACCAGGTAAGAAAAAGCACAAACAAAACTACAAACATGAGCATTGACCAGGCAAAATGGACAACACCATTTTGATAAAATAAGAGAGATTTTATCCCACTTGGTATCTAAGACATTAATAGGACTGTGGGTCCTTCCTGTCATCTTGTGCATAATATCTAATACAGAGCTGGGCAAAAAGAAACACAAGACCTCTGAGTATGGAGCTATTGGTCATGCCCAGTAGGTGATCTAAGAGATTGGCTTCTGCAAAATATATAAATATAGGAATAAATACTTGCACCAAATGAGGTTTAGGATTGCAAATCCAGCAGTTAGATCAGCAAAAGGGTTGATAGTTTGGGAAATCCTCACTAAGGAGTTGTCTCTCCATCTTATAGACAGAACAAATTAACCAAAGAAAGGTTAGCAAAAATATCAATATTTTCATTTTTCCTTCTTCTTTTTTTTATTATTAAATCATAGCTGTGTACATTAATGTGATCATGGGGCACCATACACTGGTTTTATAGACCGTTTGACACATTTTCATCCCACTAGTTAACATAGCCTTCCTGGCATTTTCTTAGTTATTATGTTAAGACATTTATATTCTACATTTACTAAGTTACACATATACCCTTGTAACATGCACCGCAAGTGTAATCCCACCAATCACCCTCCCTCCGCCCACTCTTTCCCCTTCCCCCTATTCTTAGGTTATAACTGGGTTATAGCTTTCACGTGAAAGCCATAAATAAGTTCCATAGTAGGGTTGAGTACATTGGATACTTTTTCTTCCATTCTTGAGGTACTTTACTAAGAAGAATATGTTCCAGCTCCATCCATGTAAAGATGAAAGAAGTAAAGTCTCCATCTTTCTTTAAGGCTGCATAATATTACATGGTGTACATATACCACAATTTATTAATCCATTCATGGATCGATGGGCATTTGGGCTTTTTCCATGAATTAGCAATTATGAATTGGGCTGCAATAAACATTCTGGTACAAATATCTTTGTTATAATGTGATTTTTGGTCTTCTGGGTATATACCTAGTAGAGGAATTATAGGATTGAATGGCAGATCTATTTTTAGATCTCTAAGTGTTCTCCAAACATCTTTCCAAAAGGAATGTATTAATTTGCATTCCCATGAGCAGTGTAGAAGTGTTCCCTTTTCTCCACATCAACGCCAACATCTCTGGTCTTGGGATTTTGTGATATGGGCTAATCTTAGATGATATCTCAAAGTAGTTTTGATTTGCATTTCTCTGATGATTAAGGATGATGAGCATTTTTTCATATGTCTGTAGGCCGTGCACTTGTCTTCTTCAGAGAAGTTTCTCTTCAAGTCCCTTGCCCAGCCTGCGATGGGATCACTTGTTCTTTTCTTGCTTATATGTTTGAGTTCTCTGTGGATTCTGGTTATTAAACCTTTGTCGGAGACATAACCTGCAAATATTCTGAGGGCTGTCTGCTTGCTTTACTTACTGTGTTCTTGGCTGTGCAGAAGCTTTTTCATTTGATCAGGTCCCAGTAGTGTATTTTTGAAGCTGCTTCAATTGCCCGGGGTGGGGGGGTCCTCCTGATAAAATACTCGCCCAGACCAATTTCTTCAAGGGTTTTCCCTACATTCTCTTCTAGTATTTTTATAGTTTCATGTTTTAGGTTTAAATTTATAATCCAGTGAGAGTCTATCTTAGTTAATGGTGAAAGGTGTGGGTCCAGTTTCAGTCTTCTACAGGTTGCCAACCAGTTCACCTAGCACCATTTTTTAAATAGGGAATCTTTTCCCCACAAATGTTTTTAATTGGCTTGTCAAAGATCAAATAATGGTAAGTAGCTGGATTTATCTCTTGGTTCTCTATTCTGTTCCAGATATCTACTTCTCTGTTTTTGTGCCAGTACCATGCTGTTCTGATCACTATCGATTAATAGTATAGTCTGAGGTCTGGTAGTGTGATTCCTCCTGCTTTGTTTTTATTTCTGACTAATGTCTTGGCTATTCAAGGTTTTTTATGATTCCATATAAAATGAAGTATTATGTTTTCAAGATCTTTAAAGTATGACAGCGGAGCTTTAATAGGGATTGCATTAAAATTGTATATTGCTTTGGGTAGTATGGACATTTTAATAATGTTGATTCTTCCCAGCCATGAGCATGGTATGTTTATCCATTTGTTAACATTTTCAGCTATTTCTTTTCTTAGAGTTTCATAGTTCTCTTTATAAAGATCTTTCACGTCCTTTGTTAGATAAATTCCCAAATATTTCATCTTCTTTGGCACTACTGTGAATGGGATAGAGTCCTTAACTGTTTTTTCAGTTTGACTATTGTTGGTATATATAAAGTCTACCGATTTATGAATGTTGATTTTGTAACCTGAGACACTGCTATATTCCTTGATCACTTCTAAGAGTTTTGTAGTAGAATCCCTGGTGTTTTCCAGATATACAATCATATCATCTGCGAAGAACGAAAGTTTGATCTCTTCTGACCCTATATGGATACCCTTGATCGCCTTTTCTTCTCTAATTGCAATGGCTAAAACTTCCATTACAATGTTAAAGAGCAGTGGACACAATGGGCAGCCTTGTCTGGTTCCTGATCTGAGTGGAAATGGTTTCGATTTAACTCCATTCAATATGATATTGGCTGTGGGTTTACTGTAGATGGCCTGTATCAGTTTAAGAAATGTCCCTTCTATACCAATTTTCTTAAGTGTTCTGATCATGAAGAGATGCTGTATATTATCAATAGCTTTTTCTGCATCAATTGAGAGAATCATATGGTCTTTGTTTTGTAATTTGTTTATGTGCTGAATTATACTTATAGATTTACAGATATTGAACCAACTTGAGACCCTGGGATAAAACCGACTTGGTCATGATGTGTAATTGGTTTTGATGTGTTGCTGGATTCTGTTTGTTAGGATCTTGTTGAATATTTTTGCATCTATATTCATTAGTGATATCGGTCTATAATTTTCTTTTCTTGTTGGGTCTTTTCCTGGTTTGGGGGTCAGGGTGATGTTTGCTTCATAGAACGTGTTGGGTAGTCTTCCTTCTTTTTCTACCTTTTGGAACAGGTTGAATAATATAGGTACTAATTCCTCTTTAAAGGTTTGGTAGAATTCTGACGTGAAACCATCTGGTCCCGGGCTTTTCTTTTTAGGGAGGTTTTGTATGGTTGATGCTATTTCTGAACTTGATATGGGCCTGTTCAACATTTCCACTTCATTCTAGCTAAGTCTTGGAAGGTGACATGCTTCCAAGTATCGGTCAATTTCCTTCAGATTTTCATATTTCTGAGAATACAGTTTCTTGTAATATTCATTAAGGATTTTTAGGATCTCTGAGGAGTCTGTTGTTATTTCATCTTTGTTGTTTCTGATTGATGAGATTAGAGATTTTACTCTTTTTTTCCTGATTAAGTTGGCCAAAGGTTTATCTATTTTATTGACCTTTTCGAAAAACCAACTTTTTGATTTATAGATCTGTTGTATAATTCTTTTGTTTTCAATTTCATTTAATTCTGCTCTAATTTTGATTATTTCTTTTCTTCTACTGGGTTTGGGGTTGGAATGTTCTTCCTTTTCCAGTTGCTTGAGATGTCCCATTAAGTTGTTAACTTCCTCTCTTTCCATTCTCTTGAGGAAGGCTTGCAGTACTATAAATTTCCCTCTTAGGACTGCCTTTGCGGTATCCCAGAGGTTCTGATAATTCGTGTCTTCATTGTCGTTTTGTTCCAAAAATTTGGCAATTTCCTTCTTAATCTCATCTCTGACCCAGCTATCATTCAGCATAAGGTTATTTAACTTCCATGTTTTTGTATGAGTATGCAGATTCCTGTTATTACTGAGTTCAACTTTTATTCCATGGTGGTCCGAGAAGAAGCAAGGAATGATTCCTATTCCTTTAAATTTACTGAGGTTAGACTTGTGACCTAAGATGTGATCGATTTTGGAGTATGTTCTGTGGGCTGATGAGAAGTATGTGTATTCAGTTTTGTTGGGATGAAATGTTCTGTAGATGTCTGCTAAATCCAAATGTTGGATGGTTAGGTTTAAATCTAAAATGTCTTTGCTTAGCTTCTTATTGGAGGATCTATCCAACACTGCCAAAGGAGTGTTGAAATCTCCGACTATTATGGAGCTGGAAGAAATCAGGTTGCTCGTGTCTGTTAGAGTTTCTCTTATAAATTGAGGTGCATTCTGGTTGGGTGCATAGATATTAATAATTGAAATCTCATCATATTGAGTATTACCCTTAACAAATATGAAGTGACCGTTCTTGTCCTTCCTTACTTTTGTTGGTTTAAAGCCTACTGTATCTGCAAATAAAATTGCAACACCTGCTTTTTTCTGATTACCATTTGCCTGAAATATGGATGACCATCCTTTCACCCTGAGTCTATATTTGTCTTTTAAGGTAAGATGTGACTCTTGTATGCAACAAATATCTGGCCTGAGTTTTTGTATCCAGTCAGCTAAACTATGCCTCTTTAGAGGACAGTTTAATCCGTTCACATTAATGGAGAATATTAATAAGTCTGGTAAAATTTTGGGTATCAAGTTTTTCGAAAGTCCAGTGGACATTTTTAATCCTTTCGCCAGTGTGGAAGTTGGAGTTTGATCAAAAGTTTCTGAGTGAGTTTACTTTGTGGCAGAGGATTGGGTTGGTTGTTATGGAAGATAGGTCTGAGAATATCCTGAAGAGCTGGTTTGGTTATGGCAAATTTCTTCAACATATGAATATCATTAAAGTATTTAATTTCTGCATCATAAATAAAACTCAGTTTAGCTGGATACAGGATCCAGGGTTGAAAGTTATTTTGCTTTAGGAGATTAAAAGTCAATGACCACCCTCTTCTGGCTTGAAAAGTTTCAGCAGAGACATCTGCACTCATTCTAATATTCTTCACTTTGTAAGTAATGGCTTTCTTACATCTGGCTGCTTTGAGAATTTTCTCCTTCGTATTAACTTTAGTGAAGTTAATTATGATATGCCTGGGGGATGTCTTATTGGGATTGAGTCATGCTGGGGTTCTGAAACTGTCTGCTGTCTGAATTTCAGAATCTCTAGGCATGTCTGGAAAATTCTCTTTCATAATTTCATGGAGAAGGGCCTCTGTGCCTAGTGAGGCCACTTCATCGGATTCAGGGATTCCAATGAGGCGGATATTAGCCTTCTTCAAATTATCCCAGAGTTCTCTGAGAGAATGATCCATTTTTGCTCTCCATTTCTCTTCCTCTTTGCGAGTTTGGGAGCATTTAAGGACTTTGTCTTCAATGTCGGAAATCCTTTCTTCTGCTTGCTCCACTCTGTTACTGAGGGATTCTACTGTATTTTTCAGATCTTTGAGGGCTGCAAATTCTTGCTTCAGTGTGTCTAAATCTTTGGTGGTTTGTCTTAAATTCGTTAAATTCTTGAGACAACTTTTGAATTTCTCCTCGAATTCCTAATTCCGACTTTTGAATTGCTGCTCGAATTTCTAATTCCAAATTTTCCTCCACTTTATTAATCTTATTTGCAATTTAAATTCTGAATTCGATTTCTGACATCTCGGCCAGTTGTTTATGAATGGGACCTTCAGTTACATCTGCCATATCGTTCCTTGGGGGGGTTGCTCTATTCTGGTTATTCATGTTACCAGAGTTTTTCCGCTGATTCTGCTCCATAATTGTTTTATAACCTTTGATTTTTCTCCTGGAGCTTTGTCCAGGACCTGTACAGTGCTATGGCCTGAGAAACTGGGGCCCTGTTTGGTGTGGTGGGGCAAAGTGGTTCTGTCTTGTTTTCAGCTGGTTTCTGTTTGACCCTAGTGAAACAGTTACTCTAGGTTGAAGTCTCAGCTGTGGAGAAATACTAGCAATTAAGTCACTCCGTCCACACAGGCAACAATTGGAAAAGGAAAATCAAACCGTCCTACAACCACACACCCAGGGCACCACCTGAATAGTCCTCAGGCGATTGGCTCAGTTCAAAAGGTCCAAATCAATTGTCTCAGTCAGCACCTGTCTCGGGTGGGAGAGTTTAAGAGGTCTCTGGGAACTGGATCGCAGGGATCTGGTGACTACTCTGATATGGCTTGCTCCAGTGCTGCATGGAGTCAGGAGGACCCACCCAGCAAATAGATCAGTTTGAGAAGATTGATGCCTCCTTCCCCACCTTGCACCTCTGTCACACCCAGTCACTGATAGCCCTGCAGTTGGCTGACCCAGTTGCCTGTAGTGAACAGATGCTTCAGGGGGTTGCACCTGCCTGAATCACAAGGAAATCTATTTCTGTTCAGCCAGGCTGCTGCGCTCTGCCTCTACCTAGCAGGAGGAGGTGAGGCCTGACAACCTCGGGTGCTTGATGAAGGCTGGAGGGTGTTCACTCAGTTCCAGCCCTGCCCCTGATTGATGTTACTGACAGAACAGAACAGAACAACTTTGTGGGATTTTGTTTCTGTTCCTGCTAAATTCCTCTGCAGAAGAGAAGCTGTTTTGAGTTTCCAGAGCCTGTGCCTCAGGCCCTCTTTGCTTCTACAGGTTTGTATTTGGTTACCTGTCAGTTCTATCCTGCTGCCTTCCTTTGTCTATAGGCTGATGATCCCCTGAGGGCCAGGTGTGTCTTAGGCTCAGTAAAGCGGTCCTCTGGGTCAGCTCCACCCTGGGAACTTCCAGGGTCTGCAAGTGCGTTTCTAGTCCCTGTGCTCCACCCAGGTCGGTACCGCCTCAGGCAAATCCTTTACTCTCAGGGCCTGTGTTTCTGTCCCATATCTATTCTTGGTGGTTGCTGGCCTCCTCTGGTTGCCCAGGGAGACAGGGGGTGTGGCTTCAGAATATCCAGGAGTGAGCCATATTGTTGCTAAAAGATGACTGCTGCTCTGTGCCTCAGAGAACTGCTGCTCTGGTGTGGTTCCCTCTCAGCCGACCATCCTCTCCTCACTCAGGTGCCCCAGAGTCAGCACTGACCAGCTGCAGTTTAGGCACTGTCCACACCCCTCAAGAAATCACCCAAGAATCTGGACTCCTGGGGGACAGGCTTCCAGACCTCAGAGTGAGAGTGGAGGGGAGTGCTGGGAGCTCAGAGTTGCAGGTAGAGAATATATACAGTTTTACACAGTTTTATGCCTGGCAGGAGAATGCCGTGGCACCCTAGTAGGGGAGGTAGGTCCAGTTTTTAGAGAGTCTCTCCCATGGAGTGTAGTGGGAGGACCTTTGAACTCTGCCCATTTGTTTGTGGGGCACTCCGAGCCATTCTCATGGTGGAGGGGACTCCCATCCACTTGGTGATGGATTTTGTACCTTTTGTTTGTATCCTTGTGGTCACAGCTCACCTCAGTGGAGTTGATGTGTGTTCTTCAACCTTCTCTCTTGGTGCAGCTCAAATCCACCAGGTTACTTGCTAAATTTTTGTCCTTTAACTCTCCTTCAGGACAGGAGCCTCTGTGGAAAGCTGGCTTTAGTCAGCCATCTTGTCTCCACCCTCCTTTAGCTTTTTTTTCATCCTCATTAGTGTTTGGTGGTTTCTCTTGATCTAAGTCTAGCAGGTTATCAAGGCCCCAAGAAACAGATCACCTTTAGAGACCTCCTTTTCTGATGATCAGGACAGTGCATGATGGCCTGTAGTAAGGCCATTATTTTAGATGCATACTTAATATCTATATTTCCTTCCTTTAGGAACCCCCGTTCCTTCCAAATGGCACCACTAGCATACACAACCCTAAAACATATTTACAGTATATATAAATGTTTACCTTTTTCCCTCTGGATAACCAAAGAGCTCTAGTTAAAGCAATCAGCTCAGCTTTCTGGGCTGAAGTCCCAGGCTGCAGTGCCATTGCTTCTAGTACCTGTCATTCTGTGACCACTGCATGTCTGTCCCTTCACTGCCCACTGTCAACAAAGCTGCTCCTGTTGGTGAAGACCCCAATCTGATTGTGGCATCAGCTGATCTGACATATCCATCCTGCTAGAGCAGATAGCCTCCAGAATTCTGAACAGTCATACTGTAAAGGCTCATTCTCTTCTGCTGGTAATAGGGTGGCAGCATTTACAGTAGACACAGTCTTTAAAGTTTGGATTATCCAAAATGATGGCCTATTATTTTCCTAGCCTTCCTGAAGTCAGCCAATTACCCCCTTTCTGTCCTAATAGAGTCAGAACATGGTGGGGAGGCACATACTACAACAGGTTGGCCTAAGACGAGTTTTTTTTGCCTCTTGTAACAAATCACAAGTAGCTGCTACTGGCCAGAAGCAAGGAGGCCATCCTCTCACAGTATTATCTGTTTCTTTGATAAATACGCCACTGACCATGGGATGTCTTCCAGCGTCTGTAATCCTGCTAGTCCTAGGAACTCACACAGTTGCTCATGGATGCCTTTGTTAATTTGGAATCCCAAAAAAGTAACCCACTGTTTACAAATCTGTACCCTTTGGGGTGATACTCTATAACAAAAACTCTTTGGTCCAATTGGAGCTTTTGGCAAGTCCGTTGGTAAGCTCTCACTAGACAGGGTAGGAGAGTTTTTAAATTCCTGAAGCAACCCAATTCAGCAGTACCATGAGGGCATCCTAGTCTCAGGACCCTGCCATTCAAATGTAGCTGAGTATTATTTATACTCCATTGTACAATATAATGAATGGTACATAGATCCTACATGAATCTGTACTTAATGGCCTGAGGGATTTATTTTATTTTTATTTATTTATTTATTTATTTTTTGACACACAGTCTCACCATGTCACCCTCGGTAGAGTGCCGTGGAATCACAGCTCACAGAAACCTCAAACTTTGGGGCGTAAGTGATTCTCTTGCTTCAGCCTCCCAAGTAGCTGGGACAACAGGCACCTGCCACAACACCTGGCTATTTTGTTGTTGTTGTTGTTGTAGTTGTCATTGTTGTTTAGCAGGCCCACGCTGGGTTCGAACCTGCCAGCCTGGGTGTATGTGGCCGGAGCCCTACCCATTGAGCTACAGGTGCCACCCTGGTCTGAGGAATTTAAATTCTGCATGTCCCAGGTCCGTTGGCCCATACAGCCTTACTCACTTTTTGGTAGATGTAAGGAGGAATAGAACTTGCTTCTTCTTGCAAATGCTGCAGTTGCCGTCTATGACATGGAAGTCTGCAGAGACCCAAACTTCAAAATGAACTGGGCCATAGTGGCAGCCTCCTGTGTACTTCACCAGGCCCTGGTATTCAAAGCCAGTGGGAGACTAGTGGTGCTCTTGCAGGTGAGCTCCTGTTTTTTCTGGAACAGTTCCTAGCTTCCTGCTGCTTGCCCAGTTATAGTATGGCCAACAAGAACACTGGGGTCACTGGAGTTCATAATGGAGCAGTGCTAGCTCTGGTGGTGGCTTCCCAGGGCCCATCTCCTGGGCTTATGGTGACAAGTTCCTCAGCTGCCACTTTGCCAATGGCTGCGTCACTGCTGCCTGGCCCCACTCCCTGTGTGGTTTACAAAGCACCACGTGTCCTGGTACCAGGGAGCCAGGGCATGGCCCTGGAAGCCCTACACTGCTTCTACTGACATGGCTTGGTGGTGGTGGCACTCCTGTGTTAATTAAAAAGTCCACAGAGTTTCCAAAGTCAATTGTACCTAAAACTCCTGGGGGATATTTGGATTGGAGCCACTAGTGAGACAGAGCCCCAGATGCTCTCCCTCATCTGTCCTGCATTATCTATTCTGCTCTTATGTTATATACTTTAAAGGTGATATTAACAAGCTGCAAGGAATTTATGCCAGCTGCCCCTTCTACATTCTGTAGTTCTCTCTACATATCTGGAGCATCCTGCCCTATAAAAGTCATATTAACCATGCACATGTTTTTAGGGGCCTCTGGTGTCTGTGTCTATATATTTCCAATATGCCTGATAGATCCATTCCAAAAATCCAGAGGGATCTTTACTAACTTTATGCTATAATTTTTGGACCTTGTTTAAATTCTTCTGTCTAGGCATGCCCCTCCAGATGCCTGCCAGAATATACTTCCAATAATGATTTATTCTCACACTGTCTGCACCCAAGTTAGGATCCCAATTTGTGTAAGTTCAGTAGTACCCTAGTGGCTGTCCTTGCACATTCAAGCCCCCTATTTGAAATTGCCACTAATAGAAGTTGCCCTGGCTATGGGTGCTCTCTGGCCAAATTGAGTTCCCTGCTGGGTCTTGGGAGGAAAGACCATTCCCACTTCTGAGTCATCACCCAGTGAGCAAAGGACTGAAGAAATAGGTTGTGCCCGTTCTGGCCTTTTTCACAGTGCCAAGATGGTGGTAGCATCAGCAGGCAGTAGCAGTTGCTCTGGGCCTGGCTATGCACAGGGCCACTTTCTGGGCTAGCCATGGGGATCTGTGGGGGTGGTAGACATGGTGGATGGGGCAGTAGAGCTCGAGCAGCATGAGCTCGAGAAGAAATGAGCTGCAACTTCATGAGCACCAAGCCTCTGGTGCCTTCCCTGAGGGGCAAGCAGCTGGTGAAAAGGGAGAGAAGGTTTTGTGAGGTTTGGATTGAAAGGGCTCATGAGATGCAAACAGGTTAATTCCTTCAGAATTGTATAACCCAGGGTCTGATTATCCTTACCTGTCCCAGGCCTTTCAGACTCTTTTTTATTCAATTGCATGAAACATGGGAACTCGTCCCATTTACCTCATCTTTGACAAAATAATTCCAGTTGTAAGATAGTATGATAATAATTTAAGCTTCCATTCAAGGGCCACTTCTTCTCATGCTCCAGCATGCACATTGGCCAAGCAGTATTACAAGAACACCATTCTTTTTTTTAGTCATAGACTTATAGCTTATAAGTTGACCATTCACATAAGATTCTTCTCTAGGGGCTTTCAGATGGAATAAAAACACAGCCTTCCATATGGAAACAAAACTCACAAACAACAACAAACACAAGTTGACAATTGAAACAATACAGGGAATTCCCAATACAAACAATCTCAAATGCCAAGGCCTACCAAACAAATGGGAACCACACAAATGAAAACCAAATTCTTCTAACCCAAAAGGGGAATGCCCCAGGTTCTGAACCAAACATAGGGACCATACAAATGAGAATCGACTTCTCCTAATTCAAAATGGAATGAATTCCCCAGGTTCCCTAGTCCTGCTCACTATGCCTTCCACCACCATGGTGCCTACTACAAATTCCCTACTAAAAGGATGGAAGGGGCGGTGCCTGTGGCTCAGTGGGGAGGGCACCAGCCCCATATATGGAGGGTGGTGGATTTGAAGCTGGCTCTGGCCAAACTGCAACAAAAACTAGCTGGGCATTGTGGGGGGCGCCTGTAGTCCCAGCTACTCGGAAGGCTGAGGCAAGAGAATCGCCTAAGCCCAGGAGTGGGAGGTTGTCACAACCTTCTCCAAATGGATAGACTCAAGGGTCTTGGTGTATACACTGGGAAACTTACCAAAAGGGCCAAGGTGTCATGACTCTTTCCAAATCCATTTTTCTTTCCTCAGCGAGGTTCAGGTTGGCAGAATTTGCATTTAATTTGAGGAGGGAGACATGGGTGTTTCCTGGAGGTAAGTAGTCTCCAGCAGCTGCTGGGGGAGTTCCTTACTCTCTTGCCCAGAGAAGACAATGCTCCTACTGGCCAAGACCCACAGCTTGATCCAGAGCTGATTCCCTGCTCTTCCAGACATAGTAGCAGTTGCTGGGCACCACCATTCCACTGAGGCACTGATGGGCCTTAGAATTTGAAGACACCAAATTCACTGCTGAAAGTTTAGTAATTGTCTGAGAAAAGAGAACAAGTGGTTTGAGAAGTTTATTAATTTGCCAGCAAATGAGGAGGATGGCAGACTCTCATCTTAAAGAACCACTGTCCCCTACAGTGGTGGTTCTTTAATTTTAATTAAAAAAAATTTTTTTTAATTCTTAAACAGAAATACAGAACTTTCAAAGGGGTATTTTAGCCTTGGGATGTTCCTGTTTAACTATGATTGGTGGTCTTGGCTGACCTTATCTCCTGTCTTTTCCTGGACAATTCTGTTGACCCATCAAAAATTGGTTTATGATACTAGAAAACAGCACAGAACAAAGAACACTCTTTTCCCCCTCTGATTACTAGCCTCAGGCAGGAATGTGGGTTTAAAATCTCCCCAGTTGGGCAGCGTCTGTGGCTCAGTGGGTAGGATACTAGCCCCATATACCGAGAGTGGTGGGTTTGAACCTGGCCCTGGCCAAACTGCAACAAAAAAATAGCTGGGCATTGTGGCAGGTACCTGTAGTCTCAGCTACTGGAGAGGCTGAGATAAGAGAATCGCATAAGCCCAGGAGTTGGAGTTTGCTGTGAGCTGTGACATAGTGAGACTCAAAAAACAAACAAAACAACCCCCCAAAAGCAGAGCTTCTCCTAGACACATTATAATTAACCTCACCAAAATCAAAATGAAAAAGAAAATTTTGCAAGCAGCAGACCTACAAGGGCAAACCCATCAGATTAACAACAGTCTTCTCATCAGAAATGTTATAAGCCAGAAGAGAGTGGACTCCTACCTTTGATATCCTTAAACAAAACAACTAGCAGCCTAGGATACTGTATCCTGCAAAAGTTAGTTTGATGTTTGATGGGAGAAATCAAATATTTTACTGACAAGCAAACACTGAGAGCCTATGATTGTCTAAACAGTTGGACATTGTGGTACCCTTGCTTGCTGGAAATCTTTACCACCCATTTTTCAATCCATAGCAAGTCAAAAGTTGCCCATTAATCTAGTTTCCTAAAACTGTTTTCATGAATGACTAGCAGAATTTTGGACAAAAATCCCATCTGGGGAACAGTGGGCCAGAATTTCCATGGAAGGATCCCAGAGGAGGACAGGGTACTTCTTTTGATACACTTCACTACCCTGGTGGATAGAGAGGGTGGCAACTCATTAATATGTACTAAAATTTTTTGGTTATAGGCCTTAGATTTTTGCTATTTTTCTTGCATCCCATTAAGCAGGAAGCAGACAGATAGATCAATGTCCCGTTTTCAGAAGATTGAAGAACGTATTAAAAAGGAGGGAGTTGTGGGTGGGGCCTGTGGCTCAGTGGGTAGGGCGCCAGCGCCACATACTGAGGGCGGCAGGTTCAAAACTGGCTCCTGCCAAACTGCAACAAAAAAATAGCTGGGCGTTGTGGTGGGCGCCTGTAGTCCCAGCTACTCGGGAGGCTGAGGCAAGAGAATTGCCTAAGCCCGGGAGTTGGAGGTTGCTGTGAGCTGAGACGCAACAGCACTCTACCGAGAGTGATAAAGTAAGACTTTGTCTCCACAAAAAAAAAAAAGGAGGGAGTTGTAACCAGCTCCATGAACAATTTTCTTCAACATAAAGGAGTTGAAAACCTAAAGGCCTCAGGGCAAATTTTGTACAGCCAAGACTCCCTATCCCCTTCATTGTGCCCTAAAGCACATGTCCCCTTCTTTAAAATCCCATGATCTTCCTAAGTCAGAAAGACAGAGGTTTTTTTGTTTTTGTTTTTTTAAGACAGAGCCTCAAGCTGTCACCCTGGGTAGATTGTGGTGGCATCACAGCTCACAGCAACCTCCAACTCCTGGGCTCAAGCGATTCTCCTGCCTCCTCCTCCCAAGTAGCTGGGATTACAGGCGCAATGCCTGGCTATTTCTTTTTTCTTTCTTTTTTTTTTTTTTGGTTGCAGCCATCATTGTTGTTTGGCAGGCTTAGGCTAGATTCAAACCCACCAGCTCAGGTTTATGTGGCTGGCACCTTATCTGCTTGAGCCACAGTTGCCAAGTCAAAAGAGAGATTTAAGGCCGCTTTTCCTGTTTCCTGTTCTCCATTTAATACAAGTTGTCTTTTGTATCAAAGATTCTTCCTTGGTGAAAAAAAATATGAACTGAAATAAAAAGTTCAGTGGATAGGCTCATCAAGAAGATTGAAGAGTGCAGAGAAAATTAGAAAGAATATATTAAGTATTAGTGCCCTTGGAAACCTAAGTTTTTTCTTTTTCTTTTTTTTTTTTTGAGACAGAATCTCATTATGTTGCCCTCGGTAAAGTGCTATGGCGTTACAGCTCACAGCAACCTCAAACTCTTGGGATTAAGTGATTCTCTTGCCTTCACCTCCCCCAAGTAGCTGGGATTACAGGGGCCTGCCACAATGCCTCGCTATTTTTTGTTGTAGTTGTCATTGTTGTTTAGCTGGCCTAGACTGGGTTCGAGGCCACCCTTGGTGTATGTGACTGGTGCCGTAACCACTGTGCTATGGGCACCCAGCTGGAAACATAAATTGGAAGTTGAAGAATAACCATTATTCAATCCTGTTAATGTGGCTCTGATTTGAAGCTATATGCAGAGTCTTGAGTCAAATATGCCTCCTGTCTTGCCTAGTCCAAATTCTTGTTTTGGCCCTGGTTTTATTCATCTTTGTACCATGAGTCTGTGATTTCTTCATAGCAAACAGTCAAAAAATGTTTGTTGACATTTGTTTTTGAATTAAACTCTTTTAAGAATAATTCATTTGACTTCTGAAAGTCAAGATACCAGAAAATGAGTTGCTGTTCAGTTGCAAGGGCTGCTAAAGCTCTATACTACACATAATTTTCAGACTTTGCAGTCCTGTTACTAAGTTTCTAGTGGGTGGTTTTCTTTCATGCTTTCCTAGAATGATTCGGATTTCTTACATGCAGAAATCTAAACCAAATACAAGGCAAGTACATGTGTGTGGAGGAGAGGAAGTAAATACAAAAAAATCTATGCCTCCATGCATGACCCTGCGAACACATTTCATTAGGGATAAATCCAAGGGCTGACTCACTGAGAAACTTATAGAGTTAGATTAAGTGAATGCTAGAGTAGATGGAAGCTCTTTGAAGTCCTAGAAGCATCCAGGCTCCCCCAGACCAGGAAGATCAAGTCCAACTCTTTGGGACAGTGGAAATTCCCTGTAAATCAGCCTCTATCCTATTTTATTACTCACTCTAGCCATATGGTCTCATCCTTGTTTTTGCATAATGTACAATCCAAACCTATAGCTCCAGCTTGGACTTTGCTGGAGTCCAGTTCAGTTCCAGGCTAAGTGGCACTTCAAAACCACACCTGCTTATCAAATTTACTCTTTTTAGGTCGAGTTTGATGGCTCATGCCTGTAATCCTAGCACTCTGGGAGGCTGAGGCAGGTGGATTGCCTGAGCTCAGGAGTTTGAAACCAGCCTGAGCAAGAGCAAAACCCTGTCTCTAAAAAAAAAAATCTGGGCCTTGTGATGGGCACCTGTAGTCCCAGCTACTCGGGAGGCTGAGATAAGAGGATTGCTTGAACCCAAGAGTTTGAGGTTGCTGTGAGCTATGACACCAGGACAGTCTTCCCAAGGTGACATAATGAGACTCTGTCTCCAAGAAAACAAACAAACAAATTTACTTTCTTAGTGAAATCATATTCTTGGTTATTGATACCCACATCTGCCCATTTATAGAACACGTTATAAATCTGAAAGTATTCTGTTTCTTTCTGACACGGGTACATTTAATCAATAAATTATCAAGTCTTGTTGATTTTAAACTTTTTTTTTTTTTTTTGTAGAGACAGAGTCTCACTTTATCACCCTCAGTAGAGTGTGATATACAGCTCACAGCAACCTCTGACTCCTGGGCTTAGGTGATTCTCTTGCCTCAGCCTCCCAAGTAGCTGGGACCACAGGAGCCGGCCACAACGCCAGGCTATTTTTTTGTTGCAATTTGGCTGGGGTCAGGTTTGAACCTACCAGCCTCAGTATATGGGCCCTGCACCCTACCCAGTGAGCCACAGGCACCACCTAATATTTTTTTTTTTTGAGACAGAGCCTCAAGCTGTCACCCTGGGTAGAGTGCCATGGCATCACAGCTCACAGCAACCTCCAACTCCTGGGCTTAGGCGATTCTCTTGCCTCAGCCTCCCGAGTAGCTGGGACTATAGGCGCCCACCACAACGCCCGGCTATACCACAACGCCTGGCTATTTTTTTGGTGCAATTTGGCCGGGGCAGGGTTTGAACCCGCCACCCTCGGTATATGGGGCTGGCACCCTACCCACTGAGCCACAGGCACCGCCCAAGACAGAGATTTTTATTTTGTCCACTTACATATTTAAAGTGTCCAGGACAATACCTTACATATACTAAGTACTCAGTAAATATTTGCTAAATGAATGAACCTTTATAATGTTAAAATAGTATGAGAAGAAATAAATGTATCAAAATTTCATTTCTTCCTCTTCTCAGATTGTACCTTATTTCAATATGATCGTCATCCTTCTTTTGGTCTCCAGATGGCAATACCCGCTAAAGTCATCTCTGCATCTTAATCTTTTTTTGCCCAATCTTACAACGATTTGCCCTTTATCCTTTCCTTTCACCTACCTTCACTTTCCTCAGCAGACATTGCTAGGAATACAAGTTTAAAATGAATTTTCGCTTCCAGTTTATTTTTTTAGTTTTTATTTTTAGGTGGAAATAGGACAGCGTTGATCCATTCTGTTAGGACTGTGTCTGGGCTGCCCCGAAACCACCAACCCGGCGTGCTGCTGCCCTCTAGTGGTTTCTAGGCCAGGGCAGGACCCACCGCTTTTCTCCTGACGCCAGAGGGCAGCACAACATTCAGGCAGGAGGTTATCAAAGGACAGGAAATGGGCTTCTGAAAGCAGGCAAGTCCATCGTCCTCCCCTGAAATCAGAGATCATGGTATCCGGCAGGAGGAATCCTTAGGACCATTTCTGGGGGAGGGCTCAGGTTATGGTTCTTCAATTGAGCAGCAAAACCGCACAGTTTGTCCTCATCAGTGCCATCCCCCTCTGCTTGCCGGGATGCGGATTGAAGGCCGCTGGGACAGAGGACAGAGTGGGTCTCCTGGCAGGGACGAAAGCCAAACTGTCCTTTTCATTTTTGCAAATGAATCCAAGCGACTGTGGGGGATGTTAATGGTGGTGGTGATGATGGTGATTTCTATAGTGGACAGAAGGTAACTTGTCCATTGAAGTTTCATTTTCCCTTCCATTCTCCTGGTTTTTGTTTTTATTTTCCAACCAAGACTTCCTTCTCTCACCAGTTTTCTTTCTGCCATCTCATTTTACTCCCTGGATTCACCTGCTCTGATAGCTCCAAGTTTGTAGTCTGGACTCATGTAGTCTTTAAAAGATGTTTCATAAATATAGCTGATATTTTTTTTTATTTTTTTATTTTTTGTAGAGACAGAGTCTCACTTTATCACCCTCGGTAGAGTGCCATGATGTCACAGGACTCACAGCAACCTCCAGCTCTTGGGCTTCCGCGATTCTCCTGCCTCAGCCTCCCGAGCAGCTGGGACTACAGGCGCCCGTCACAACGCCCGGCTATTTTTTGGTTGCAGTTCAGTCAGGGCCGGGTTTGAACCAGCCATCCTCGGTATATGGAGCCGGCGCCCTACTCACTGAGCCACAGGCGCCGCCCTATAGATGATATTTTTAAAGAAATGTGGTTTTCTTCTATTCTGTCTACCAGTCCATTATTGTCGTGCAGGAAAATGGATTAGGTGATTAAATGCCTTGTCAGGCATAGACCAACAAACTAATGGAACACAACATAGAGCCTAAAAAACAGCATAGACGGGAAGCTATAATATCTTATAGAATATGGACACTATTGTTTGTAAGATTCACCCTGATGCAAAACAAAAAAATGTTGGGGCGGCGCCTGTGGCTCAGTGAGTAGGGCGCCGGCCCCATATCCTGAGGGTGGCGGGTTCAAACCCAACCCCGGCCAAACTGCAACCAAAAAATAGCCGGGCGTTGTGGCGGGCGCCTGTAGTCCCAGCTGCTCGGGAGGCTGAGGCAGGAGAATCACGTAAGCCCAAGAGTTAGAGGTTGCTGTGAGCTGTTTGACGCCACGGCACTCTACCGAGGGCGGTACAGTGAGACTCTGTCTGTACAAAAAAAAAAAAAAAAATTAAAAATACGTTAGACTCTCTCTGTATAAAACCAGTCTTCCATGTTCCTCATGGTCCCCCAATTCTCCTGGTTTAGACACCCTTCAATGGACCATTGCCACCATCGCCCTGCATGTGAATATTCTTTCCACATCACCTGGCCTCAGAGCCCTGCCACTGTGGTAGATGGTGATAGGGTTCAGGAAACTCTATTCCAAAACAGGGCACCTTGGCATTTGAGAAAAAAGCAGTAGCAACAAGTTCTCTCTGCCCTCCTCCTGCCCATCCCCCCTGAGGCAAGCCATGAATAATTCTCTGACCTTCCCTTGAAACGGGTGTCCTCCCTCTACCTGGAGGAAAGGAGCTAAAGTCATAGAGATGCCAAGAAGAACCTGAGTAAAACAGGCCTTGCTAAGGTCTAATACTACTATGTTGTTCCCTTTTGTTCTCCATTACACTTCTGCACGACTGTCCATAAAAATGCAGTTTTCTCTATTTCTTTAGGTCTTCATTTCTGAAAACTCCTGTGTCATGTAAAACTTATATTAAATAAATTTGTATGCTTCTATCTTGTTTTTCTATCTTTTGTTGTGGGGGTGTTAGCCATGAACCTAGCAATGGATAAGGAAAGTTATCACTCTGAGATGGACTCTAAGCACTCTAAGCACTTCCTAATATTCAAATACTTCTGATATGTGAGCTGGACCTAGTCATTAGCTTCCAAATATGGAGAAATAAAGAAGGCTTTCTTGATCCTCTGCCCTCTCACTGAGTGGGGTGTTGGGGTTCCTTTCCAGGTTCTGCAGCTGAGGCATCAGATATTTTACGTGCAGTGCTTGCAAAAGCCCCATGGCAGAAGGACGGAGGGTGTTTGGGTAGATGTTTTGGGGGGAGGGGCTGGCTGTCTTGAGACTTTGATGAAACTCTCATGTTCTGAGGTGTCTAATGTTTACTGGGAGATGGGCAATCATTTTGACTTTCTCTCACATCATGTCCTATTCCCTTTTCTGCTTGGGTCTTCCATTTTTAGGAGCTTTCCTAATCTCCCTGACCCTTGCCTCTTGTTTTTGAAGTATTGACTTGAAATGGAAAAGGAGATGGATTTTTTTTTTTTTTAAGTACAGCATGGCATTCAAACAGGTGGTTTTTCAAAAAGATTTATGGACACATATAATAAAACACCCATATTAAAGTGTATAATCTTACACTTTAATACATAGAAAGTTTATAATCTGTGATGCTATTACATCAAGTTTTTTGTGCTCAGTTGTACTCCCTCCACATTTCCTCCCTAAACACCCCTTGCAACCTGCTTTCTATCTATATAGATTAGTTTGAATTCTGTAGATTTTCATAAAAATGAATTTTTTTATATTTTAAGTTGGAAAATGAAAAAATCTTTTTACTTTTACAAAATACTTATTCTTTTTCTTTTTTTGAGACAGAGTCTCGCCCTCAGTAGAGTGCTATGGTGTCACAGCTCACAGTAACCTCAAAGTCTTGGGCTCAAGCGATTCTCTTGCCTCAGCCACCCAAGTAGCTGGGACCACAGGCACACACCACAATGCCTGGCTAGGTTTTTCTTTTTTTAAAGATGGGGTCTTGGCTCAACATCCTGTAGCTCAGTGGCTAGGGCACCCGCCACATACACCAGGGCTGATGGATTCAAACCCAGCCCTGGCCTGTTAAACAACAATAACAACTACAACAAAAAAATAGCTGGGAGGCAAGAGAATCGCTTAAGCCCAGGACTTTGAGGTTGCTGTGAGCTGTGATGCCATGGCATTTTACCGAGGGTGACATAGTGAGACTCTGTCTCAAATAAATACATAAATAAAAATGGGGTCTTGCTCTTGCTCAAGCTGGTCTCGAACTCCTGAGCTCAGGCAATCCACCTACCTCAGTCTCTCAGAGTGCTAGGATTACAGGCATGAGTTCACTGCACCTGGCCCAATAATAATAATAATAATAATATTTACCTGGATGGAGTTGGAACATACTCTTCTTAGTAAAGTATCTCAAGAATGGATGAAAAAGTATCCGATGTACTCAATACTATTATGAAACCAACATATAATCACCCATATATTCATATGAATGATAAAACACAACTAGTCTAGGGAAGAGGTGGGAGAGCAGAGAGGAGGAGAGGCCGGAAGGAGGGAGGGTACTTGGGGGGACCTCACTTGATGTGCACAATGCAATGGTACATTTCAAAACTATTAAGAGTAGAGTATAAATGACTTAACAACAAATCAGTAAGTGAGGTGATGGTCTGTTAATCAGTTTGATGTAAGAATTCCACATTGTACATCAAATCAGCATATCATACCCCATAAATACATTAGTGTATGCAGTTATGATTTAATAAAAAATAAATTATATATAGAACCAAACTAAAAAAGAGATTAAAAAAATTTTTTTAAAGAAATCTATTGTCAGAACTCAGCTTAGTTGAAACCTGATACTCAAGCTATATATATATTGTTATATTTAAAGGTCTACTTGGGGCTGTGCCTGTGGCTCTGTGAGTAGGGCACCAGCCCCATATACTGAGGGTGGCAGGTTTTAACCCGGCCCTGGCCAAACTGCAACAAAAAAATAGCTGGGTGTTGTGGTGGGCATCTGTAGTCCCGGCTCTAGGGAGGCTGAGGCAAGAGAATTGTCTAAGTCCAAGAGCTGGAGGTTGGTGTGAGCAGTGTGATGCCATGGCACTCTACCGAGGGTGATAAAGTGAGATCTAGAGGTGACTTCTATTGTGTCTGAGACCCCTTAGCATGATGACATGCCACCCACCCCATGTCTGGGGCCTTCTATCTTCTTCCAGAGACTAAGAACTTATGGACAAGATTCTCTCAGGTCTAAAGCTCTGTTCTCTTTTACACTGAGTTATAGCAATTTAGGATATGAGGGATTACTTTGTACTATGAGGCAAAGTTTTCTTTGTGTGATGGCTCCTAGGTCATTTCTGACACTACAATTTTAGAGGTAGCTGACTATAGTTATAGTAAATGGTTTTACTAGGGGGAGGCCTACTCGTTTCTTTGTACACTGAGATAAGAAAGGTTATCAAAACAAAACTTGCCACCAAGAGATAAGTTGTAGGGGATGGACGAACCACAGAGTGGACTAATTAGCATTAGTCCCACAAGTCTTGGGAAAATGTCTTTGTAATGAGTTACACGGTAAAATCATTGCATGACCCAGTCCTGTGGTGTTTCCTCTTTAGGGGGATCTGACATCTTTGATTTTTAAAGATCTAGATATTCTGCCTTCCAGTAGTACCTGATTTTAACATATTTAAATATTAGGCTCTAAAAATTGGAAATGCTTTGTTACCCCTGTTGGCTAATGGGCTCCACCTTTAAGCTAAACAAGGAAACAAAGACTAATTTAAAATCACCTAACTAAATTAGTCTCCAAAATGTGACTTTCTGACATTCAGCTAGTACTTTTTTTCACTTTGAAATTTTCTCTAGGTTCATCTATATAGTACCTTATAAAGTCTTATGATAAATTCTTGTGATTTTATATTTCCTTAATATCCCTTCTCAATTTTCCTCTAATTAACACTAACTCCTTGAAAAAATAAAAAAGTAGGTTCAGCGCCTGTGGCTCAAGCGGCTAAGGTGCCAGCCACATACACCTGAGTTGGTGGGTTCGAATCCAGCCTGGGCTGCCAAACAATAATGACGGCTGCAAATAAAAAAAAATAGCCGGGCATTGTGGCGGGCGCCTCTAGTCCCCGCTACTTGAGAGGCTGAGGCAAGAGAATCTCTTAAGCCCAGGAGTTGGAGGTTGCTGTGAGCTATCATGCCATGGCACTGTACCCAGGGTGACAGCATGAGGCTCTGTCTCAAAAAAAAAAAAAAAAGAAAAGAAAAAAGTAGGCTCATACTTGTAATCCCAGCACTCTGGGAGGCAGAGGCTGGTGGATTGCCTGAGCTCAGGAGTTTGAAACCAGCCTGAGCAAGACTGAGACCCCATCTCTAAAAACAGCCAGGCTTTATGGCAGATACCTATAGTCCCAGCCACTTGGGAGGCTGAGGAAAGAGAATCACTTGAGCCCAAGAGCTTGAGGTTGCTGTGAGCTATGACGTCATGGCATTCTATCAAGGGCAGCTGATAAAGTGAGACTGTCTAAAAAAAAAAAAGTAAATTTAAACTTTAACCTTTTCTATTTGCAAAGACACAGTTTAAATCCAACTGCCCTTTTACAGTAGTGAGTTTGACCTGTCTTATGACAAAAATGTTGAAGTTGCAGCTATAAAATCTTTGCATTTGTCCATATTTTTATGTCTACATGTATACATGTTTATATATTGTCTACACTCTACATAGTAACAAATTCACTTACAAATAAATACTCAAAAATTAAACAAATAAGACCAAATACTTATCAAATTCATGAAACTTTAATAATCTTTAATAAATAAAGCTAGTTTTAAAACTGTTGGTAAAATACAAATGCCTTCAAAATTTTATATATTTTTGCCTAGGTCTATCAGATAGATAGGTTTGTATTGTCTCTATGAGATGGGTTAAAATAAAAAAACTGCTACTTCTGTGATTTTTTTAAATGTTAGGCTAATTTTATTATGTTTTCAATTTGTTTTTTTAAGTTCAGAATGATACAAAGGTACACGTGTTTTGTTTACAACTTCTGCTTAACTTCCCTGTGAGTTTAAGTCTTTGGTTTTGAACCTTTAGGTTCTGAGTTTTAGACCAGTGGTCATGGTAAGACCTAGGGAAATGGCCTGACCCTCATCATCACTGGCCTAGCTGTACCTGCCTCTGTGCTGGGAGGGGTCAGATCCACCAGATATTGTCTTCAGAGCTCTGTTCTTAATACTAGACTCTATGTTCTGTACAAAACAGTTAGAATTGCTCAATTCCCAGATTTTTCACTAAAAAAAGGACTAAGTAAGCATTTACATTATTAATAACAGATCTAATTTAAATTTATAGATACTGAAAATCACTTCCATATATAAAATACACAAAAGTACTTCAATATGCAAAGTATACCAAAAAAGTGTGTTTATAATAAAAAGTGTTATAAAAAACACATAAAAATATAGTTTGCTTTAAAAAAATTTTACCTAGTTTAGAGGTTTTTAAAAGCTGATTTAAATTTAATTTTTTCATAACATTAATATTTATTGCTTTATATGAATACTGTATTGAAAGCCCAAGCATTCAGTTTACACACAGAAATTATACAATTATATACTGCTTCACAAAGGCAGTGAACACATTACATTCTACAAAATCTACTTTATAGAAATTTAAAAATTCTAAATATCAAAAGGTACAGCTGAAGAAACAGGTATAAATTTGGCAGCCAGTAATTTTGACAGGGAAGTTGCAGCTTGCATGACTTTAAATATGTGAATTTGAAAATATTGAGTTTAGAGTAACCATTGTGCTTTGTGTTGATCTGAAAAATATAACACTGGCTGTCGAAGAAGCATGCTCAAAAATACTTAATTCACTTCAAAATGTTATACAAATTATGGTGGTTTCTATGCACCCCTAAAGCTTCAGTCATTTAGCTCAGGTACATTACTAAAGTAATATATTAATTATTCCAGTCGAGTGGTGTTTCATACCATTGACATTTGCATACGCTAGAATAATTTAGAAAAAAATGTGTAATATTCACAATGTTCAGAAAAGCAAGCAAAAAGTCAAGGAACCGGCAAGGTTCTTGTGAGATGGGCTCGTGTTAGCTTCATAATCATTCATTCTACAAAATAGTAAGCTAATGTTTGAACGCAATTTCCAAGATAAAGCATGTTTTCTCATAAATAATGAAGTCTTTTTTCTTAGGCAGCTCAGAAGTTATACAAAAAAATTTCAGTTTGAACAGATCTCTTGGAATGTTTTTAACCTGGTATTTCAACAGACTTAAGATTTCCAGGGTTTCACTAGGGCCAGATTTTATTTCAATTACTCAGAAGAGAAAGAAAATGTCTTCTGAAAGAGGTGAACTCAATCATTACCAATAGAAAAAGTATCCATTGTATTCATCTCTTATAGAAACAGAAAAATACAACATTTCCCCCCTTAGAATATTATATATATGTATATATGACATAAAGTTCCCTTGTACATAGTCAAACAATAAAATCTGGAAACCAGCATGAAACCCTGTAATTCACATGTTAAAATGCTGAAACTATAACTGAAATATGAAAATTGCTAGAGCTGTCAGAAAAAGACAAGACAAAAAAGTTTTCTTGCATATGTTTAAACTAAATGTGGTAATCCCAAAAAATTTTCAAAATTATAATTATTACTTTCCAGTTTAAAAACTTTAATTCTAAATTAAAAAAAAAAAATCTATACACAAACCACTGATTTGACCAAACCAAAAAAAAGTCAGTGGTAAGCAGGACCCAGAGGAGCTGATATTCACAGTTCTTACATGTACACCTCTTTATTTTACAACCTGCTTCTCTTGTAAAACTAAGGTCCACTTTTACAGAAAAGTTTTATAAAGTGTTAAAAGCAGAACTGTCTGTAAAATACTGCATCTAAATGTTTCTAAATGGTTAGTCTTGTTCCATTGGTTCATCTGTGACTTCTGTAGCTTCGTCATCATTTTCGATAGATGATTCTGAAAAAGTCTCTCCAGTTTTACTGGAATTGGATCCTATTAATTCTTCCATTTCATGGCAGTCAGAAGAACTACTACTTACAGGGCCTGTGTTTTCACTACCTTCAGAATGCAGTAAATCTTTCTCAGCTTGAGACAGATCAGATTCCTCCATTTGATTATTTTCCTCAGAAGTGTCTTCATTCACAGTTAAGGCATCATCAGATTCTTTCTCTTGATTTTTTCTTTCAGGAATCATTTCTCCTGATGTCATAAAAGACTTTTCTTCCTCTTCTTCATCGTCTTCTGTACAATGCTGCCTGGTACAACTACTTTCTTTGTCTTTATCCTGAGATGAAGATGATGCTTCTGCTTCTTCCATAACTGAGGAACTTTCCCCGGCAGTTGTTTGGCCGTTTCTCTGAATTCACTTTCTTTGTCAAATCTGAGTCTTTTTACCTCATGCCCCTCAGCTTCCACAGCATCTTCATCTGGATCTTTATTTTTTAAAGGGCTCACTGAGGAAACTTCTGATTCAGATGTCGAAAAGTCACTGTGATTGTTCTCTTCATTTGGCTGTAAGTTTGACTCCTTGTTGTCTGTGCTCTCAGGTAAACCATTTGTTGTCATGGGGGCTGACAAAGAAACGTTTGGTCTGTTAAGTGGCCTGAGTGTTCCAGGCCCATTTATAGTAGACCTCTCAGGATAGCTTGGTGAACTGCCAGGAAACATAACACCATTCATTCGATTTAAACTATTAGAACTGTTTTTCTCTGAAGAAAGATAAACACAGCTAACAACCATCACATTCTTTTCTACTCCTGTGAGGAATTTGTTCCTGTATAGTTTCTCCTTGGATCTGTGGGCAATTCACATAGTCGCTGAACAGTAAAAGGGATACCATTAAATCCAGAGACAATTTTCAGTAGGGAGGACCTCTTGGTTCAGGAGCTGAAGCTCTAAAATCATCCATCACTTTCTCCTGTTTGAAAATAAAATAGCCTTTAAATTGGGACCTCTGAATCATTGTTTCTCCAGTCTTGGCTACATGACAAAAAAACTGATCCAGGACAGGACAAACTTCCTTTTTCCCCCTCTTCTCAAAATCTTTCAGCGCCTCCTGCAGCCGCTCGACGTCCATGGCTTCCCAAGTCCCTCGCAGCCTCCGCCTCCCTCTGCGGGTCTCCCGGACCGAACGCCTCCCCCGACCCCCACCCCGTCGCCCTCCCCCTCCCTCGCACACACTCCCTCTCGCGGGTGATGGGGGCGGAGGAGGGAGGGAAAACGAAGGGAGCCGGGGAAGCGAGCGAGAGACCGAGCACCTCCCGGAGCCGCTACCACCGAATGTATTTTTTTTATAATACAGCAAACTAAATAAATATAGGAATTTAAAAACAAATTTTTGGTTTAGAGACAGAGTCTCACTTTATCACCCTCGGTGGAGTGCCGTGGCGTCACAGCTCACAGCAAACTCCAACTCCTGGGCTTAGGCGATTCTCTTGTCTCAGCCTCCCGAGTAGCTGGGACTACACGCGGCCGCCGCAACCCCAGCTTTGTTGTTGTTGTTGTTGTTGCAGTTTGGCCGGGGTCAGGTTTGAACCCACCACCCTCCGTATATGGGGCCGCCCTCTTATCTAGGTTATTAATGAGAGAACCAGACCAACGCTATCTTAGGCCAGAATATCGCTATTTTAGGTATTGAGTTCCGGTTCCCCCGCCATTTTGTTGTCTAAGTTTCATTTTCCAGTAAGCCCTGGCAATTCCCCGAAATCATGAGACAGCTACCCCCTAATCAGGTATCACCTTCATCCGCCCCGCTTGCTGCGCCCCATTATAAAAATCCCCTGTCCCAGAGCTCCGGGCTCCTGGTTCGGATCCGTTGCAGCGGAGCCCCCGGGAGCACAAGCTGGAGCTTGCAATAAAAGGCTCTTTTGGTTTTACATTGGACTCGGCTACTTGGTGGTCTTTGTGGAGGATTTCCCTATCTGGGCACAACAATTAATAGGGTAAATAATACTGATGTTTTGGGTATTGAACTAGTCTTCAATTTGGCATAAATCTTACTTGGATGTGGTGTATTATTCCTTAATATGTATTTCTGAATTCTATTTGCTAGTATTTTGGTGGGAATCTTCATCTATGTTTAGTTAGGATATTGGTCAGTAGTGGTGTGTTAGTGTACTCTTTGCCAGAAAAATGCTGATTTCATAAAATGAGTTGGAAAATGTTGAATACTCTTTTGTTTCCCAGGAGAACTGTGTATAATTCATCTTACTTATTTTTTAAATGTTTGGTATTGATAATATTAATCAGTGAAATTTTAGGAGTCTATAGATTTGGTTTTGGGGAAATTTTTTACCATGAATTCAATTTCTTTAATAGTGATAGGAATACTCATAAAGAGATTGTTTTCCTTTGGTAAATTGAGTAGATTGTGGATTTTGAAGGATTGATCCATTTTCCTAAGTTCCTGAATTTATGAGCATAGAACTGTTCTTAGACCATTTAAAATTTTTCATTGTTGGAATGTTGATCAATATAAAGACACTGCTGGTTATCGCCAGTTTGCCCCTCCAGATTCACTTACCACTCTTCTCCCTGCTCTGTGCTGCAGGATGCAACCTGTCTACCTTTGTGTCCGGGCTTCTAATTTGCTTTAGGCACTGAAGGACACCAGCAGCTTATATGGAGAAATAATGGGGCACTTATTCCCTCATTTGTCCCAGCTGGACCTCAGGGTAGAGACTAAAGTCAAAGATACTGTGGAGTGGCCCTTTCTTTCAGTAGTTTCTTGCTTTGTCTAACACCACTCATTCTCTTGTCCTTACTGACCTAGGAGGAGTAATGGTCTATTCTGAAATCAGGTCTGGAACGCTCCCCACCTCTTGTGGGTTTCCCTTAACCTGTCTACTGTAAACAGTCAATCACTTTATCAGTTCTTCTCAGCTTCCCCTGTAGAGTGTGCATCTGTTTTGTTCAGCAACATTGAGGATATTGGTTCTACTTAAAGTAGAAAATTACTCCAAAATTCTTCCTAAAGCAAAGCATTTAATCCTAGAGCCTTTCAGCATTTGGATATAGCAAGATGATTCAGCAGAGCACAGTAAGATTGAGTGTCTGCTGAAGCAAAAGAAGATGCAGAGAGTGAGATCCTGGAATCTGAGGAAATATGTCCACTATATAAAATGCTGATGAGACTTTGAGAATCATGAGCATAGAAAAATGAAATCATGGGAAAGAAAGCTTCATTGCACAGGATACACACTGGAAGGAAGAGGAGAGTTGCAGATCATAAATGACATAGTTCTTATGTAATAGTATAAATTCTTATTTGAAAATAATGTAAAAGAAAAAAGACAAGCAAACCTCAGAAACCACATATACCTTCTGTTCATATTCTCCAATGTTTATAATATAGCACAATTTTTTTCCTCTGTTATTTCTGCAGAATTCAAGAATAGAGTATGCAATTTGTGGCCAGTATAGTTTAATATTTTAATGTGTATTTTCTATGAAGAGGGGATATTCTCTTAGATAAAAACAATACAGTTATCACATTTAGTAAATGTAAGCTTATTGTTATCCATTTAGATTGTAGGGTCCATATTCCAATTTAGCCATTTCTTCTAATGAGGCCTTCTACAACATATATAT
Source organism: Nycticebus coucang (assembly GCF_027406575.1). NCBI lineage: Eukaryota > Metazoa > Chordata > Mammalia > Primates > Lorisidae > Nycticebus > Nycticebus coucang. The sequence goes on from NC_069780.1 coordinate 160,143,645, forward strand.
TCTTCCATTTCATGTTTCAGTCCAGAATGTAATGAAGCATATTTACTTATCATGTATTTTATTCTTTAATATCAGAGAGTTCATATAGTGACCTTAAATTAAAAAAAAAAAGACCATTCATTTTCTAGTCCAAAATTTGTGTTTTTCTAATATTTCCTCTTGATTATATTCAGATTATGTATCACTAGCCGGAATGCTACTTTAAGTCCTGTATAATTTCAAGGCATCACATTTAAAAGTATACTGTATATACTTGCTCCTGGACCTGGCTGTTTCTGGTCCACCGCAGTTTTACAACGGGCACCCTGGGAATCTGGTAGATTCCCTGACTGCAAAGTTGCTTTGGTTGAGTCCCATGTTTCTCAGCATCTACCCTGCTCTCTGCTTGGTGTTCAAGTCAGCAGGGTTAGGTGCTCCGTGAAGGCATCTTGTCAGTCGTGGGTATGATAGGTGCCTGGCTGATGGTTTTCCAGTCGCAGTTTCTAGTAGAGCCTGGCTGCATGGATTTGGACATATTTGTGTGGCACTGCCTGCCTTTGTTTTCTCATATCTGCATGTTGGTCTGTCACATCCTCAGGGGTACCCCCCACCAATGGCGATTTCTCGCTGGCACCACCGCTACCCGGTACAGGTTCCTCCGTGGTAAAACTGTTCTTTACATCGAATCCCCCGGCTTCTCACCGGAGCTTTCGCTAGGAGGGCCGACCAGACAGTTTTCAGGTTGTGGTGTGCACAGATTTCTGCTCGTTCTGTGGAATCGCTTTTTACACTGCAGGACCGCTGCTGCCGGTTTCCCGGTTGCTCTTTTTTTTTTTTTTTTTTATTGTTGGGGATTCATTGAGGGTACAATAAGCCAGTTACACTGATTGCAATTGTTAGGTAAAGTCCCTCTTGCAATCATGTCTTGCCCCCATAAAGTGTGACACACACTAAGGCCTCACCCCCCTCCCTCCGTCCCTCTTTCTGCTTCCCCCCCCATAACCTTAATTGTCATTAATTGTTCTCATATCAAAATTGAGTACATAGGATTCATGCTTCTCCATTCTTGTGATGCTTTACTAAGAATAAAGTCTTCCACTTCTATCCAGGTTAATACGAAGGATGTAAAGTCTCCATTTTTTTTTAATAGCTGAATAATATTCCATGGTATACATATACCACAGCTTGTTAATCCATTCCTGGGTTGGTGGGCATTTAGGCTGTTTCCACATTTTGGCGATTGTAAATTGAGCTGCAATAAACAGTCTAGTACAAGTGTCCTTATGATAAAAGGACTTTTTTCCTTCTGGGTAGATGCCCAGTAATGGGATTGCACGATCAAATGGGAGGTCTAGCTTGAGTGCTTTGAGGTTTCTCCATACTTCCTTCCAGAAAGGTTGTACTAGTTTGCAGTCCCACCAGCAGTGTAAAAGTGTTCCCTTCTCTCCACATCCACGCCAGCATCTGCAGTTTTGAGATTTTGTGATGTGGGCCATTCTCACTGGGGTTAGATGATATCTCAGGGTTGTTTTGATTTGCATTTCTCTAATATATAGAGATGATGAACATTTTTTCATGTGTTTGTTAGCCATTCGTCTGTCATCTTTAGAGAAAGTTCTATTCATGTCTCTTGCCCATTGATATATGGGATTGTTGGCTTTTTTCATGTGGATTAATTTGAGTTCTCTATAGATCCTAGTTATCAAGCTTTTGTCTGATTGAAAATATGCAAATATCCTTTCCCATTGTGTAGGTTGTCTCTTTGCTTTGGTTGTTGTCTCCTTAGCTGTACAGAAGCTTTTCAGTTTAATGAAGTCCCATTTGTTTATTTTTGTTGTTGTTGCAATTGCCATGGAAGTCTTCTTCATGAAGTCTTTCCCCAGGCCAATATCTTCCAGTGTTTTTCCTATGCTTTCTTTGAGGATTTTTATTGTTTCATGCCTTAAGTTTAAGTCCTTTATCCATCTTGAATCAATTTTTGTGAGTGGAGAAAGGTGTGGGTCCAGTTTCAGTCTTTTACATGTAGACATCCAGTTTCCCCAACACCATTTATTGAATAGGGAGTCTTTCCCCCAAGGTATGTTCTTGTTTGGTTTATCAAAGATTAGGTGGTTGTAAGATGTTAGTTTCATTTCTTGGTGTTCAATTCGATTCCAAGTGTCTATGTCTCTGTTTTTGTGCCTGTACCATGCTGTCTTGACCACTATGGCTTTGTAGTACAGACTAAAATCTGGTATGTTGATGCCCCCAGCTTTATTTTTATTACTAAGAACTGCCTTAGCTATACGGGGTTTTTTCCGGTTCCATACAAAACGCAGAATCATTTTTTCCAAATCTTGAAAGTACGATGTTGGTACTTTGATAGGAATGGCGTTGAATAGGTAGATTGCTTTGGGAAGTATAGACATTTTAACAATGTTGATTCTTCCCATCCAGGAGCATGGTATGTTCTTCCATTTGTTAATATCCTCTGCTATTTCCTTTCTGAGGATTTCATAGTTTTCTTTATAGAGGTCCTTCACCTCCTTCGTTAGGTATATTCCTAGGTATTTCATTTTCTTTGAAACTATGGTGAAGGGAGTTGTGTCCTTAATTAGCTTCTCATCTTGACTGTTATTGGTGTATACAAAGGCTACTGACTTGTGGACATTGATTTTATATCCTGAAACATTACTGTATTTTTTGATGACTTCTAGGAGTCTTATGGTTGAGTCTTTGGGGTTCTCTAAGTATAAGATCATGTCGTCAGCAAAGAGGGAGAGTTTGACCTCCTCTGCTCCCATTTGGATTCCCTTTATTTCCTTGTCTTGCCTAATTGTATTGGCTAGAACTTCCAGCACTATGTTGAATAGTAAAGATGACAGAGGACAACCTTGTCTGGTTCCAGTTCTAAGAGGAAAAGCTTTCAGTTTTACTCCATTCAGTAAAATATTGGCTGTGGGTTTGTCATAGATAGCTTCAATCAGTTTTAGAAATGTGCCACCTATGCCTATACTCTTCAGTGTTCTAATTAGAAAAGGATGCTGGATTTTATCAAATGCTTTTTCTGCATCTATTGAGAGGATCATGTGATCTTTATTTTTGCCTCTGTTAATATGGTGGATAACGTTTATGGACTTGCGTATGTTAAACCAGCCTTGCATCCCTGGGATGAAGCCTACTTGATCATGATGAATGACTTTTTTGATGATAAGCTGTAATCTATTGGCTAGGATTTTGTTGAGAATTTTTGCGTCTATGTTCATGAGTGAGATTGGTCTGAAATTCTCCTTTTTGTTTGGGTCGTTTCCTGGTTTTGGTATCAGGGTGATGTTTGCTTCATAGAATGTGTTGGGGAAGATTCCTTCTTCCTCAATTTTTTGGAATAATTTCTGCAGTACAGGAATAAGCTCTTCCTTGAAGGTTTGATAGAATTCTGGAGTGAAGCCATCTGGACCAGGACATTTTTTGGTTGGAAGATTTTTTATTGTTTCTTTGAGCTCAGTGCTTGAAATTGGTCTGTTCAGGAGCTCTATTTCTTCCTGGCTCAGTCTAGGGAGAGGGTGTGATTCCAAATATTTATCCATTTCCTTCACATTGTCAAATTTCTGGGCATAGAGTTTCTGGTAGTATTCAGAGATGATCTCTTGTATCTCTGTGGGATCAGTTGTTATTTCCCCTTTATCATTTCTGATTGAGGTTACTAGAGATTTTACTTTTCTATTCCTCGTTAGTCTGGCCAATGGTTTATCTATTTTATTTATTTTTTTCAAAAAACCAACTCCTCCTTTCATTAATTTTCTGAATGATTCTTTTGTTTTCAATTTCATTGATCTCTGATTTGATTTTGGATATTTCTTTTCTTCTACTGAGTTTAGGCTTAGATTGTTCTTCTTTTTCCAATTCCATAAGATCTCTTGTGAGATTGTTGATGTGCTCTCTTTCTGTTTTTCGAATGTAGGCATCTAAAGCGATGAATTTTCCTCGCAAAACTGCTTTTGCAGTATCCCACAGGTTTTGGTAGCTTGTGTCTTCATTGTTGTTATGCTCAAGGAAGTTAATGATTTCCTGTTTTATTTCTTCCTGCACCCATCTGTTATTCAACAGAAGATTGTTTCATTTCCATGCCTTTGTGTGGGGCGAGCATTTTTGTTAGAGTTGAGTTCCACCTTTAGTGCCTTATGGTCTGAGAAGATACAAGGTAAAATTTCAATTCTTTTGATTCTGTTGATATTTGTTTTGTGTCCCAGGATATTATCAATTTTGGAGAATGTTCCATGGCGTGATGAGAAGAATGTATTTTCTTGATCTTTGGGGTGGAGTGTTCTATATGCGTCTATCAAGCACAGTTGTTCTAGGGTCTCATTTAAATCTCTTATATCTTTGTTTAATTTCTGTTTAGAGGATCTGTCCAGCTCTGTAAGAGGAGTGTTAAAGTCCCCTGTTATTATGGTATGATCAGATATCATATTGCTCAGACTGAGTAAGGTCTGTTTCAAGAATCTGGGAGCATTTAAATTGGGTGCATAAATATTTAGAATTGAAATGTCTTCTTGTTGTATTTTTCCCTTGACCAATATAAAGTGACCATCTTTGTCTTTTTTGACTTTAGTTGCTTTAAATCCACATGTATCTGAAAATAAGATTGCAACTCCTCTTTTCTTCTGAATTGCATTTGCCTGAGAAATTGTCTTCCAACCCTTGACTCGGAGCTTTAATTTGTCTTTTGAAGCCAGGTGTGTTTCTTGCAGATAGCAAATGGATGGCTTGTGTTTTTTAATCCAGTCAGCCAATCTATGTCTCTTCAGTGGGGAATTCAAGCCATTAACATTTATTGAGATAATTGATAAGTGTGGTAGTATTCTATTCGTCTTATTTTGTGAGAGTCCATTGCTTAGTTTTATCTTTTGCATCAGTGTGGAGGTTAGGTTCTGTCCTTTAATTTCTGAGTTCTTTGCTGCTGATCCATTTTGGTGGTCAGTGTGCAGAACAGGTTGAAGTATTTCCTGTAGAGCTGGTGTTGTTGTGGCAAATTTCCTCAATGTTTGTATATCCATAAATGATTTGATTTCTCCATCAATTTTTAAGCTTAGCTTAGCAGGGTACAGAATTCTGGGCTGGAAATTGTTCTGTTTAAGTAGATTAAAGGTAGATGACCATTGTCTTCTTGCTTGGAAAGTTTCATTAGAGAAGTCTGTGGTCACTCTGATGGATTTGCCCCTGTAGGTCAACTGGCACTTACTCCTGGCAGCTTGCAGAATCTTTTCTTTAGTCTTGACTTTGGACAGGTTCATCACAATGTGTCTTGGAGAAGCTCAGTTAGAGTTGAGGTGACCTGGGGTCCGATATCCCTCTGAAAGCAGTGTGTCAGAATCTTTGGTGATATTTGGGAAATTTCTTTTATAATATTCTCTAGTATGGCTTCCATTCCTCTGGGGCATTCTTCTTCCCCTTCTGGAATTCCTATAACTCGTATGTTGGAACGCTTCATAAAGTCCCATAATTCTGACAGTGAACGTTCTGCTTTCTCTCTCTTCTTTTCTGCCTCTTTTACTATCTGAGTTATCTCAAGAACTTTGTCTTCTACCTCTGAAATTCTTTCTTCTGCATGATCTAACCTGTTGCTGATACTTTCCATTGCATCTTTAAGTTCCCTAATTGACTGTTTCAGTTCCTTCAGCTCTGCTATATCCTTTTTATATTCTTCATATCGTTCATCTCTTATTTGATTCTGTTTTTGGATTTCCTTTTGGTTATTTTCCACTTTATTAGCAATTTCCTTCATTGTTTCCATCATTTCTTTCATTGTTTTCAACATGTGTATTCTAAATTCCCTTTCTGTCATTCCTAATATTTCTTTACAGGTGGAATCATCTGCAGTAGCTACCTCATGGTCCCTTGGTGGGATTGTTCTGGACTGGTTCTTCATGTTGCCTGGAGTTTTCTGCTGATTCTTCCTCATGAGTGATTTCTTTTATCTGTTTCCTTGCCCTAATTTTCCTTTCACTTCCTCTTGCTCTTTAAGTTCTTGTGCCTGTGGAAGTTGCAGGCGGGTTTAGACGGATTGAACACAGGCGACCACTTGCTGTTTTTCCACTGTTTTAGTCCTCCTGTTGGGTCCAGAAGTCTCTCGCTGACTCCCTGTATCCTCATAGGGGTGGTGATAGGCAGATCCCACCAGCCAGAGATGCCTGGAGTCCTATCTCCCCAGACTCACGGTGCCCAGATGCAAGGAAGCTGTTACTCTTTGGCCATCTTGCTCCGCCTCCATCTTCCTCAGGAAAGCAAATTGTATCTGTAGATGCAGAAGGGCTCTGGATCTCTTGGGCCTGCCACGGAGCTTACTGTCTTTTTTAGGAAAAAAGCACCGAGAACTAGGTAGAGAACTTGAGGTCAGATGGTCTCCCCGGTTGCTCTTTGCCAGGCAGCTTCAAGCCAGCGGGTTTTCTGTCTCAAACTTATTTGCCCCAAGTCTCTCAGTCCCTGTAAAACATCTGGTTTCTCAGGGAAAACCGTTTTTGTTGACGGCGCCTTTGATTGAACCAAATCGGTGGTTTGCCCTTAGCAGGTCTGCTGCTTCCCATCTCTTGAGGGCTTCCAGTACCGCCATTTCCCAAATCTCCTTCCTCTTGGTGGCAGGGAGGCCAGTGGTTTGTGCCTGCATTTTCAGGGCCCCATCTCCACTGCTTACCCCGCCCTGGCCAGTTCCCAGGTGCACTTCCCTACGTAGCCAAGGCTGGTGTTCCTTGGTGGCAGCACCTCTGGGAGGGTGGAGCCCGCAGCTTCTCAGGAGCCGGTGAGCGGTAAGCTTTGGGTGAGCTGCTGTCTCGGCAACGCCTGACAGGCTGCTTCTGGGTTTCCTCTTGCTGAGGTGAGCTTTGTGGCTGTCAATGAATCCCGAAATTTAGTCTGATGATTGATTTCCTCGTCCTGGCAAGTTTCAATTTAGCAGGGATTTCTATTCCTTGTTCATCTGCTTAGGGAAATCACAACAGTGATTGCTCAGCCAACTTAAGTTCAGACTCAAGACAAATGCTGGTTTTGCCTGCCTGTGATGTCTTAGTTCTAGGAAGTCAGTGTGTAGCCATAGCAAAACAGGGTTTATTTATTTATTTATTTATTTATTTATTTATTTTGTAGAGACAGAGTCTCAACTGTACCGCCCTCGGGTACAGTGCCGTGGCGTCACACGGCTCACAGCAACCTCCAACTCTTGGGCTTACGCGATTCTCTTGCCTCAGCCTCTGGAGCAGCTGGGACTACAGGCGCCCGCCACAACTCCCGGCTATTTTTTTGTTGCAGTTTGGCCCGGGCTGGGTTTGAACCCGCCACCCTCGGCAAATGGGGCCTGCGCCCTACTCACTGAGCCACAGGCGCCGCCCAGCAAAACAGGGTTTGACCTGTGACTCTTTTGTCAGCAAGTGGAGATTTTTAACCTCACATTTTTAACCCTAGAGTCTTTTCTCAGCCAATCAAGATTTATGTAGCATGCCAGGTCTGGTCCTAACCATAAGCATGCTACAATTTGTACTCCTCATCCATTATTCTGGGAGATTCGCCAAAATGGGACTTTTAAGCAGAAGTCTGTGCCCCATTGGGACAACACCTGTAAGTCCCTCTTTGGCTGGGGCAAGTCAGGTTGTAAGCAGAAAGTCCTTTCTCAGCCAATCAGGACTTATTTTAGCCTGCGATTTTTGGTCTAACTATGCTGGTTTGTAAATGTGTCTGCTGGTAGGTAGCACGTTTCATTTTCCGTGGTGCTTCCGATTTCCACTCCTCCTCAGTCCCTATAGGGAATAGCTCAAATTGCATTTCTCAGGGGAGTCAGTGCCCAGTTAGGGGAAAACCCGCTTAAGCCCTGCGGGTGGGTTTTTTTGTGGGAGGAAGTCACTGATTAGACGCAGCAAGTCATGGTGTAACCTGTTAGTGGTCTCCAGCAAATCAGGACAGATGTAGCTTGGGATTTCTAGTCCTAACTACAAGGACTGTAAGGGGCCTTCAATGTTTTAGACGTAGCTTTGTTTAATTTAGCTGTGCCCATGATTTCTCCCCCTCCTCCATCTGTGCAGGGGAATAGCCTAAATGGTGCTTGTTGTGGAATAAGAATGCACCTGTGGCTCAAAGAGTTGGGCACCGGCCCCATATGCCGGAGGTGGCATGTTCAAACCCAGCCCCGGCCAAAAACTGCACAAAGAAAAAAAAAAACAAAAAACACCGCACTTACAGATACCAGGGTTGAGGTCTGCCCTGGATCTCTTTGTCACTGAAAGTCACTGTTTACGGGGACAAGCCATGTCTGAAGCCTAAAAGTCCTTTCTCAGACAATCAGATTATATGAAGCCTCGTTTTCTAGGCCGAAAAACGCTGGGTTTAAACGTGCCAGCCATTTCTTAGTGGAAACAACCTTTTTCAATTTCCAGGCTGTCGAGAGATGTCTGTGGTTCCTCTATCCGGGTAGGGAAGTAGCCCAAAGGCTCTTTCTTAGCAGAATAAGTTCCCACTGAGGACAAACACGTTTTAAGTGTGGTCTGCGGTTTCTTTGAGGGAGAAAGTCGGTTTTTAGCTGGGGCAAATCCGGTTTTCAGACAAGAGTCGTCCCACAGCCTATCAGGATTTATGGAGCCTGCAATTTGTAGTTCTAGGAACTCCGGCTTTTAAACATGCCAGCGATTTCTTCGTGGTTGCATGTTTCAATTCCGTGGTGACGGCGATTTCTACTCTCCTCACTGTATGGGAACAGCCTAAAACGTATTTTTAAAGGAATTCCCACTGTAACGTTTGGAGCAAGTAATTGTTTAGCTGCAGCCAATCAAAATTTCGGTTTAATTGCTGCCTTCAAGGATACTTTCTATTGGTCAGAGGTCTTAGGGCTTTAGCTCCAGGAAATCAGAATTCCGGTGTAATTTACCGTTTATTTTTTTCTATTCAATTGACAATTTCTATTGGTTAGAGAATAGAGGCAAATCAGAATTTCGGTTTAATTTTCTCCCGCAATTTTATTTTTCTGTTGGAATGACAATTTCTACAGGTCAGAGAACTTCCGGTTTAGCTTCAGCAGACAGAATTTTTTTATTTCTGCTGTTAATCTTTCTTTTTCTGTGCGAATGACAATTTCTATTGGTCAGAGGACATCTAGGTTTACCTGTAGACAATCATTCTTTCTTTCTTTCCTCCCTCCCTCCCTTCCTTCCTTTCTTTTTCTTCAGACACAGTCTCAGTCACCCTAGGTACAGTGCCCTGGTATCAACCTCAAACTCTTGACTTCAAGTGATCCTCCTGGCTCAGTCTCCCCATTAGCTGGAACTACAGGCACCCATCACAAGGCAGGACGGTTTTTTTTTTTCTCGTTTCTTTTCTTTAAAAAAGTTGTGTGTTTTTTTTGTTTGTTTGTTTTTTGTAGAGACAGAGTTTCACTGTACCGCCCTCGGGTAGAGTGCCGTGGCGTCACACGGCTCACAGCAACCTCTAACTCTTGGGCTTACGCGATTCTCTTGCCTCAGCCTCCCGAGCAGCTAAAAATTTTTTTTTAATGAGACGGGGTCTCCCTTTTGCTCAGGCTGCTATCAAACTCCTGAGATCAAGCAATCCACCCTCTTTGGCCTCCCAGAATGCTAAGATTACAGACGTGAGCCACCGCCCCTGGCCCTAGAATTTCGGTTTAATATAGGCGGCACACTATTCTATTTTCGGGAGGACTAACAACTTACATTGATAACAGGATGTCCGGGTTTAGCGGTTTAGCTTCTGCCAAACTTTCGTATTGATTTCGCGTACTATTTTTTTTCCGGGCGGAATGACAATTTCTATTCCTCAGAGGACTTTCCGGTTACCTACAGCAAGTCAGAATTTCGGTTTCATTGCCGCCCATGGCTTTTGTTTCCTGACCCAATGCTCTTTTCTATTGGTCAGAGACCTTCTCGGTTTAGCTGCAGCCAGTCATACTTTAGTCTAATTTCCGCCCGTAATGTTATTCTTTCCTGTGGGAGTGTCAATTTCAACTGGTCCGGGTAACTGCAGACCAGCAGAATTTCGGTTAAATTTCTGCCGTTTTCTTTTTTTCTATTGGTTAGAGGATGTCGCGCTTTAGCTGCAGCCAGTCTACATTTCGTCTTAATTTATGCGCGAAATGACACTATCTATTGGTCAGAGCGCTTCCATGTCTCGTTTCTTTAAACAGAATCTCGGTTTTATTTCCTCCGGTATTTTTTTCTCCTTTGCAAATGACACTTGCTGTTGGTCAGAGTCCTTCCCGGTTTAGCTGCAGGAAATCAGAATTTCGGTTAAATATCTCCTTGCTTTGTAAATTTTTCTCTGTCGGAATGACGATTGCTTTTGGATCTAGGCACTGCAGAACTCGCATCGTTTTTGGTTCTGGTAAGACACAGTTGATTTTGATGACGCTGCATCCGCTGCTCTGTGGGTTGCCTCCGCCCACTAGCCCTGGAGAGCATATGCCCAAGCCGAAGGGAGTGCACAAGGCTTTGCCTGGTGGATCAGCGCAAACTCTGTATCCTCCTGGCTGGACGATTAAGGGATGGAGCCGCATTTTCTCGACCTTGTGGCTTCCCCAGAGGTGGCGCCCGAGTCGCGGCCTGCGCCTAACCTGAACTCAGATGACCTTGGGCCAAGGCCTCTCGCTTGGTATCCTGTGCTGGGAGAGTGCTCTTCGGAGCGCAAAGGTTTGGAACTGCTTTCCAGTCCTCCTTGGCGGATGAACTGGGTGCGCCTGCAGAATGGGCGTTTTCCCGGAGTCCCGAGCACCGTGACACCACTTGGAGTCCGTTCCGCTGCGTACTTGTGGTCCAGCAGGCCGTTGTCGCCCGGAGGAGAAGTAGACAGCGCAGAGGAAGCCGATAGCAGCCCGCTGCTCCAGCTTCCCTTGGCGGGTTCGGTCCACCCCGGCGACACACAGCAGGACACCGAGGCCTCGCAGAGCGGGCATCTTTCCGAGTTCGAGTGCGGCCAGCCTTGTGACCACAATTCTGGGAGCCTCCAGCGGGGTTTCTCGCGCCCCCTAGCGTGGGCTCGTGGCATTTGTCGTGCCCTATTCTGGGCGCTGTGGCGGGGTTGCCTGTCCAACTGTGGCACTAAGCAGCCTCAGAGAGCATCAGGAGCCTTTCGGGATTCCCCCTTTTAGAAACGAAGTTTCAAATCGTCTCCTCCTGCACAATAAAAGTGCTTTATTATGTGCCTTCGAGCTCGGTGTCAGTTTCTGAGTGTCTTTTTCCCAAATTAGCAGCCCCTGCGATTTCTACTCATTCTGCAGCCCTGTCGGGAATAACACAAACGGCATTACTCTGAGGAATGAGATCTTAATTGGGGCAGACGCCTGCGAAGTCTTGCCTTGGGTTTCTCGGTTGCACGAAGTCACGGTTTAGCCTGAGCAAGTGAGGGTGTAAGTGAAAGTGCTTTCTCAGCCAACCAGGGTTTATGGAGTCTGCGATTGCGGTCCTAAGAACGTGGTATTTAAACGTGTCTCCGAGATTTCTTCGTGGTAGCAGGTGTTTTCGTGGTGCTGGGAATTTTTACCCACTGTCGATCTCTATAAAGAAACAGCCCTAATCGTGTTTGTCAGCCCGGTGACCCTTTCCTTGCTGGAGGAGGTCCCGGTTTAGCCGAGGCAAACAAGAAGTCGATTTTATTTCCACCTGTAACGTCGATTTATTTTGTTCGGGGACGTCGGGGTTAGCTGCAACAAGTGAAAATTTCGGTTTAATTTCCGTTCATATATATATTGTTTTCCGTCGGAATAACCATTTCTATTAGTCCGAGCTGGTCGCGGGTTAGCTGCAGGCAGTCAAGATTTCGGTTTAATATCAGCCCGTAATGACATTTTATGTCGGTCAGAGGCTCATCGCTTTCGCTGCAGCAAGTCAAAATTTAGGTTTATTTTTGCCGGTTATGTCTTTAAAGGTGTCTCCGAGATTCCTTCGTGGTAGCACGTTTCTTCGTGGTGCCGAGCATTTTTACCTCCCATCGACCGCTGCAAAAAACCGCCGGCCGTCATCGTGTTTGTCAGCCGGCCGTGTTCGTGTTTGTCAGCTGGCGGTCATCGTGTTTGTCAGCGGAGGGATCGTTTCTTTGTTGGAGGAGGTCCGGGTTTAGCCGGAGCGAACCAGAATTCGATTTAATTTCTACCTATAGCGATGATTTCTTTTGTTCAGGGGTTGTCGGATTTACTGCCACAAGTCAAAATTCCAGTTAAATTTCTGTGTATATATATATATATATATATTTATATATATGTGTATATACATATATATATAAGTTTCTTCCGTCGGAATTACCCTGTTAGACCGACCAGTCAACTGCAGACAGTCAAGATTTCGGTTTCATATCAGCCCTTAATGACACTTTCTGTCGGTCAGAGGCTCATCGCTTTCGCTCCTGCAAGTCAAAATTTAGGTTTATTTTTGCCGGTTATGTCTTTAAAGGTGTCTCCGAGATTTCTTCGTGGTAGCACGTTTCTTCGTGGTGCCGAGTGTTTTTACCTCCCATCGACCGCTGCAAAAAACTGCCGGCCGTGTTCGTGTTTGTCAGCCGAGGGATCCGTCAGCGTGTTTGTCAGCGGAGGGATCGTTTCTTTGTTGGAGGAGGTCCGGGTTTAGCCGGAGCGAACCAGAATTCGATTTAATTTCTACCTATAGCGATGATTTCTTTTGTTCAGGGGTTGTCGGATTTACTGCCACAAGTCAAAATTCCAGTTAAATTTCTGTGTATATATATATATATATATTTATATATATGTGTATATACATATATATATAAGTTTCTTCCGTCGGAATTACCCTGTTAGACCGACCAGTCAACTGCAGACAGTCAAGATTTCGGTTTCATATCAGCCCTTAATGACACTTTCTGTCGGTCAGAGGCTCATCGCTTTCGCTCCTGCAAGTCAAAATTTAGGTTTATTTTTGCCGGTTATGTCTTTAAAGGTGTCTCCGAGATTTCTTCGTGGTAGCACGTTTCTTCGTGGTGCCGAGTGTTTTTACCTCCCATCGACCGCTGCAAAAAACTGCCGGCCGTGTTCGTGTTTGTCAGCCGAGGGATCCGTCAGCGTGTTTGTCAGCGGAGGGATCGTTTCTTTGTTGGAGGAGGTCCGAGTTTAGCCGGAGCGAACCAGAATTCGATTTAATTTCTACCTATAACAATGATTTCTTTTGTTCAGGGGTCGTCGGATTTACTGCAACAAGTCAAAATCAAGTTAAATTTCTGTATGTATGTATGTAAATATATATATATATATATATGTATGTATATGTTTCTTCCGTCGGAATTACCGTGTCTGTTAGACCGACCAGTCAACTGCAGACATTCAAGATTCCGGTTTCATATCAGCCCTTAATGACACTTTCTGTCGGTCAGAGGCTCATCGCTTTCTCTCCAGCAGGTCAAAATTTAGGTTTATTTTTGCCGGTTATGTCTTTAAAGGTGTCTCCGAGATTTCTTCGTGGTGCTGAGCATTTTTACCTCCCATCGACTGCTGCAAAAAACTGCCGGTCGTCATCGTGTTTGTCAGCCGAGGGATCTGTCGTCGTGTTTGTCAGCGGAGGGATCGTTTCTTTGTTGGAGGAGGTCCGGGTTTAACGGAGCGAACCAGAATTCGATTTAATTTCTACCTATAACGATGATTTCTTTTGTTCAGGGGTCGTCAGATTTACTGCAACAAGTCAAAATTCCAGTTAAATTTCTGTATATATCTATGTGTGTGTGTGTGTGTGTGTGTGTATATATATATATATATATATGTATAAGTTTCTTCCGTCGGAATTACCCTGTGTGTTAGACCGACCAGTCAACTGCAGACAGTCAAGATTTCGGTTTAATATCAGCCCTTAATGACACTTTCTGTCGGTCAGAGGCTCATCGCTTTCGCTGCAGGAAGTCAAAATTTAGGTTTATTTTTGCCGGTTATGTCTTTAAAGGTGTCTCCGAGATTTCTTCGTGGTAGCACGTTTCTTCGTGCTGCCGAGCACTTTTACCTCCCATCGACCGCTGCAAAAAACCGCCGGCCGTCATCGTGTTTGTCAGGCGGCCCTGTTCGTGTTTGTCAGCTGGCCGTCATCGTGTTTGTCAGCCGAGAGATCCGTCGTCGTGTGTGTCAGGGGAGTGATCCTTTCTTTGTTGGAGGAGGTCCGGGTTTAGCCGGAGCGAACCAGAATTCGATTTAATTTCTATCTATAACGATGATTTCTTTTGTTCAGGGGTCGTCGGATTTACTGCAACAAGTCAAAATTCCAGTTTAATTTCTGTGTGTGTATATATATATATATATGTATATGTTTCTTCCGTCGAAATTACCCTGTCTGTTAGACCGACCATTGAACTGCAGACAGTCAAGATTTCAGTTTCATATCAGCCCGTAATGACACTTTCTGTCGGTCAGAGGCTCATCGCTTTCGCTCCAGCAAGTCAAAATTTAGGTTTATTTTTGCCGGTTATATCTTTAAAGGTGTCTGCGAGATTTCTTCGTGGTTGCACGTTTCTTCGTGGTGCCGAGCGTTTTTACCTCCCATCGACCGCTGCAAAAATCGCCGGCCGTGTTCGTGTTTGTCAGCCGAGGGATCCGTCAGCGTGTGTGTCAGCTGAGTGATCGTTTCTTTGTTGGAGGAGGTCCGGGTTTAGCCGGAGCGAACCAGAATTCGATTTAATTTCTACCTGTAACGATGATTTCTTTTGTTCAGGGGTCGTCGGATTTACTGCAACCAGTCAAAAATTCGGTTTAATTTATGCCCGAAATGACACTTTGTGTTGGTCAGAGCGCTTCCATGTCTCGTTTCTTTAAACAGAATCTCGGTTTTATTTCCTCCGGTATTTTTTTCTCCTTTGGAAATGACACTTGCTGTTGGTCAGAGTCCTTCCGGGTTTAGCTGCAGGAAATCAGAATTTCGGTTAAATATCTCCTTGCTTTGTAAATTTTTCTGTGTGGGAATGACGATTGCTTTTGGATCTAGGCACTGCAGAACTCGCGTCGTTTTTGGTTCTGGTATGACACAGTTGATTTTGATGACGCTGCATCCGCTGCTCTGTGGGTTGCCTCCGCCCACTAGCCCTGGAGAGCATAAATGCCCAAGCTGAAGGGAGTGCACAAGGCTTTGCCTGGTGGATCAGCGCAAACTCTGTATCCTCCTGGCTGGACGATTAAGGGATGGAGCCGCATTTTCTCGACCTTGTGGCTTCCCCAGAGGTGGCGCCCGAGTCGCGGCCTGCGCCTAACCTGAACTCAGATGACCTTGGGCCAAGGCCTCTCGCTTGGTATCCTGTGCTGGGAGAGTGCTCTTCGGAGCGCAAAGGTTTGGAACTGCTTTCCAGTCCTCCTTGGCGGATGAACTGGGTGCGCCTGCAGAATGGGCGTTTTCCCGGAGTCCCGAGCACCGTGACACCACTTGGAGTCCGTTCCGCTGCGTACTTGTGGTCCAGCAGGCCGTTGTCGCCCGGAGGAGAAGTAGACAGCGCAGAGGAAGCCGATAGCAGCCCGCTGCTCCAGCTTCCCTTGGCGGGTTCGGTCCACCCCGGCGACACACAGCAGGACACCGAGGCCTCGCAGAGCGGGCATCTTTCCGAGTTCGAGTGCGGCCAGCCTTGTGACCACAATTCTGGGAGCCTCCAGCGGGGTTTCTCGCGCCCCCTAGCGTGGGCTCGTGGCATTTGTCGTGCCCTATTCTGGGCGCTGTGGCGGGGTTGCCTGTCCAACTGTGGCACTAAGCAGCCTCAGAGAGCATCAGGAGCCTTTCGGGATTCCCCCTTTTAGAAACGAAGTTTCAAATCGTCTCCTCCTGCACAATAAAAGTGCTTTATTATGTGCCTTCGAGCTCGGTGTCAGTTTCTGAGTGTCTTTTTCCCAAATTAGCAGCCCCTGCGATTTCTACTCATTCTGCAGCCCTGTCGGGAATAACACAAACGGCATTACTCTGAGGAATGAGATCTTAATTGGGGCAGACGCCTGCGAAGTCTTGCCTTGGGTTTCTCGGTTGCACGAAGTCACGGTTTAGCCTGAGCAAGTGAGGGTGTAAGTGAAAGTGCTTTCTCAGCCAACCAGGGTTTATGGAGTCTGCGATTGCGGTCCTAAGAACGTGGTATTTAAACGTGTCTCCGAGATTTCTTCGTGGTAGCAGGTGTTTTCGTGGTGCTGGGAATTTTTACCCACTGTCGATCTCTATAAAGAAACAGCCCTAATCGTGTTTGTCAGCCCGGTGACCCTTTCCTTGTTGGAGGAGGTCCCGGTTTAGCCGAGGCAAACAAGAAGTCGATTTTATTTCCACCTGTAACGTCGATTTATTTTGTTCGGGGACGTCGGGGTTAGCTGCAACAAGTGAAAATTTCGGTTTAATTTCCGTTCATATATATATTGTTTTCCGTCGGAATAACCATTTCTATTAGTCCGAGCTGGTCGCGGGTTAGCTGCAGGCAGTCAAGATTTCGGTTTAATATCAGCCCGTAATGACATTTTATGTCGGTCAGAGGCTCATCGCTTTCGCTGCAGCAAGTCAAAATTTAGGTTTATTTTTGCCGGTTATGTCTTTAAAGGTGTCTCCGAGATTCCTTCGTGGTAGCACGTTTCTTCGTGGTGCCGAGCATTTTTACCTCCCATCGACCGCTGCAAAGAAACGGCCGGCCGTCATCGTGTTTGTCAGCCGAGGGATCCGTCATCGTGTTTGTCAGCTGAGTGAGCGTTTCTTTGTTGGAGGAGGTCCGGGTTTAGCCGAAGCGAACCAGAATTCGATTTCATTTCTACCTATAACGATGATTTTTTATTTCAGGGGTCGTCGGATTTACTGCAACATGTCAAAATTCCGGTTAAATTTCTACACACACATATATATGTTTCTTCCGTCGGAATTACCCTGTGTGTTACACCGACCATTCAACTGCAGACAGTCAAGATTTCGGTTTCATATCAGCCCTTAATGACACTTTCTGTCGGTCAGAGGCTCATCGCTTTCGCTCCAGCAGGTCAAAATTTAGGTTTACTTTTGCCGGTTATGTCTTTCAAGGTGTCTCCGAGATGTCTTCGTGGTAGCACGTTTCTTCGTGGTGCCGAGCATTTTTACCTCCCATCGACCGCTGCAAAAAACCGCCGGCCGTCATCGTGTTTGTCAGCCGGCCGTGTTCGTGTTTGTCAGCTGGCCGTCATCGTGTTTGTCAGCGGAGGGATCGTTTCTTTGTTGGAGGAGGTCCGGGTTTAGCCGGAGCGAACCAGAATTCGATTTAATTTCTACCTATAGCGATGATTTCTTTTGTTCAGGGGTTGTCGGATTTACTGCCACAAGTCAAAATTCCAGTTAAATTTCTGTGTATATATATATATATATTTATATATATGTGTATATAATATATATATAAGTTTCTTCCGTCGGAATTACCCTGTTAGACCGACCAGTCAACTGCAGACAGTCAAGATTTCGGTTTCATATCAGCCCTTAACGACACTTTCTGTCGGTCAGAGGCTCATCGCCTTCGCTCCTGCAAGTCAAAATTTAGGTTTATTTTTGCCGGTTATGTCTTTAAAGGTGTCTCCGAGATTTCTTCGTGGTAGCACGTTTCTTCGTGGTGCCGAGTGTTTTTACCTCCCATCGACCGCTGCAAAAAACTGCCGGCCGTGTTCGTGTTTGTCAGCCGAGGGATCCGTCAGCGTGTTTGTCAGCGGAGGGATCGTTTCTTTGTTGGAGGAGGTCCGAGTTTAGCCGGAGCGAACCAGAATTCGATTTAATTTCTACCTATAACAATGATTTCTTTTGTTCAGGGGTCGTCGGATTTACTGCAACAAGTCAAAATCAAGTTAAATTTCTGTATGTATGTATGTAAATATATATATATATATATATATGTATGTATATGTTTCTTCCGTCGGAATTACCGTGTCTGTTAGACCGACCAGTCAACTGCAGACATTCAAGATTCCGGTTTCATATCAGCCCTTAATGACACTTTCTGTCGGTCAGAGGCTCATCGCTTTCTCTCCAGCAGGTCAAAATTTAGGTTTATTTTTGCCGGTTATGTCTTTAAAGGTGTCTCCGAGATTTCTTCGTGGTGCTGAGCATTTTTACCTCCCATCGACTGCTGCAAAAAACTGCCGGTCGTCATCGTGTTTGTCAGCCGAGGGATCTGTCGTCGTGTTTGTCAGCGGAGGGATCGTTTCTTTGTTGGAGGAGGTCCGGGTTTAACGGAGCGAACCAGAATTCGATTTAATTTCTACCTATAACGATGATTTCTTTTGTTCAGGGGTCGTCAGATTTACTGCAACAAGTCAAAATTCCAGTTAAATTTCTGTATATATCTATGTGTGTGTGTGTGTGTGTGTGTGTGTGTATATATATATATATATATGTATAAGTTTCTTCCGTCGGAATTACCCTGTGTGTTAGACCGACCAGTCAACTGCAGACAGTCAAGATTTCGGTTTAATATCAGCCCTTAATGACACTTTCTGTCGGTCAGAGGCTCATCGCTTTCGCTGCAGGAAGTCAAAATTTAGGTTTATTTTTGCCGGTTATGTCTTTAAAGGTGTCTCCGAAATTTCTTCGTGGTAGCACGTTTCTTCGTGCTGCCGAGCACTTTTACCTCCCATCGACCGCTGCAAAAAACCGCCGGCCGTCATCGTGTTTGTCAGGCGGCCCTGTTCGTGTTTGTCAGCTGGCCGTCATCGTGTTTGTCAGCCGAGAGATCCGTCGTCGTGTGTGTCAGGGGAGTGATCCTTTCTTTGTTGGAGGAGGTCCGGGTTTAGCCGGAGCGAACCAGAATTCGATTTAATTTCTACCTATAACGATGATTTTTTATTTCAGGGGTCGTCGGATTTACTGCAACAAGTCAAAATTCCAGTTAAATTTCTACACACACACACATATATATATTTCTTCCGTCGGAATTACCCTGTGTGTTAGACCGACCAGTCAACTGCAGACAGTCAAGATTTCGGTTTAGTATCAGGCCGTAATGACTCCTTCTGTCGGTCAGAGGCTCATCGCTTTCGCTCCAGCAGGTCAAAATTTAGGTTTATTTTTTCCGGTTATGTCTTTAAAGGTGTCTCCGAGATTTCTTCGTGGTAGCACGTTTCTTCGTGGTGCCGAGCGTTTTTACCTCCCATCGACCGCTGCAAAAAACTGCCGGCGGTCATCGTGTTTGTCAGCCGAGGGATCTGTCATCGTGTTTGTCAGCGGAGGGATCGTTTCTTTGTTGGAGGAGGTCCGGGTTTAGCCGGAGCGAACCAGAATTCGATTTAATTTCTATCTATAACGATGATTTCTTTTGTTCAGGGGTCGTCGGATTTACTGCAACCAGTCAAAAATTCGGTTTAATTTATGCCCGAAATGACACTTTGTGTTGGTCAGAGCGCTTCCATGTCTCGTTTCTTTAAACAGAATCTCGGTTTTATTTCCTCCGGTATTTTTTTCTCCTTTGGAAATGACACTTGCTGTTGGTCAGAGTCCTTCCGGGTTTAGCTGCAGGAAATCAGAATTTCGGTTAAATATCTCCTTGCTTTGTAAATTTTTCTGTGTGGGAATGACGATTGCTTTTGGATCTAGGCACTGCAGAACTCGCGTCGTTTTTGGTTCTGGTATGACACAGTTGATTTTGATGACGCTGCATCCGCTGCTCTGTGGGTTGCCTCCGCCCACTAGCCCTGGAGAGCATAAATGCCCAAGCTGAAGGGAGTGCACAAGGCTTTGCCTGGTGGATCAGCGCAAACTCTGTATCCTCCTGGCTGGACGATTAAGGGATGGAGCCGCATTTTCTCGACCTTGTGGCTTCCCCAGAGGTGGCGCCCGAGTCGCGGCCTGCGCCTAACCTGAACTCAGATGACCTTGGGCCAAGGCCTCTCGCTTGGTATCCTGTGCTGGGAGAGTGCTCTTCGGAGCGCAAAGGTTTGGAACTGCTTTCCAGTCCTCCTTGGCGGATGAACTGGGTGCGCCTGCAGAATGGGCGTTTTCCCGGAGTCCCGAGCACCGTGACACCACTTGGAGTCCGTTCCGCTGCGTACTTGTGGTCCAGCAGGCCGTTGTCGCCCGGAGGAGAAGTAGACAGCGCAGAGGAAGCCGATAGCAGCCCGCTGCTCCAGCTTCCCTTGGCGGGTTCGGTCCACCCCGGCGACACACAGCAGGACACCGAGGCCTCGCAGAGCGGGCATCTTTCCGAGTTCGAGTGCGGCCAGCCTTGTGACCACAATTCTGGGAGCCTCCAGCGGGGTTTCTCGCGCCCCCTAGCGTGGGCTCGTGGCATTTGTCGTGCCCTATTCTGGGCGCTGTGGCGGGGTTGCCTGTCCAACTGTGGCACTAAGCAGCCTCAGAGAGCATCAGGAGCCTTTCGGGATTCCCCCTTTTAGAAACGAAGTTTCAAATCGTCTCCTCCTGCACAATAAAAGTGCTTTATTATGTGCCTTCGAGCTCGGTGTCAGTTTCTGAGTGTCTTTTTCCCAAATTAGCAGCCCCTGCGATTTCTACTCATTCTGCAGCCCTGTCGGGAATAACACAAACGGCATTACTCTGAGGAATGAGATCTTAATTGGGGCAGACGCCTGCGAAGTCTTGCCTTGGGTTTCTCGGTTGCACGAAGTCACGGTTTAGCCTGAGCAAGTGAGGGTGTAAGTGAAAGTGCTTTCTCAGCCAACCAGGGTTTATGGAGTCTGCGATTGCGGTCCTAAGAACGTGGTATTTAAACGTGTCTCCGAGATTTCTTCGTGGTAGCAGGTGTTTTCGTGGTGCTGGGAATTTTTACCCACTGTCGATCTCTATAAAGAAACAGCCCTAATCGTGTTTGTCAGCCCGGTGACCCTTTCCTTGCTGGAGGAGGTCCCGGTTTAGCCGAGGCAAACAAGAAGTCGATTTTATTTCCACCTGTAACGTCGATTTATTTTGTTCGGGGACGTCGGGGTTAGCTGCAACAAGTGAAAATTTCGGTTTAATTTCCGTTCATATATATATTGTTTTCCGTCGGAATAACCATTTCTATTAGTCCGAGCTGGTCGCGGGTTAGCTGCAGGCAGTCAAGATTTCGGTTTAATATCAGCCCGTAATGACATTTTATGTCGGTCAGAGGCTCATCGCTTTCGCTGCAGCAAGTCAAAATTTAGGTTTATTTTTGCCGGTTATGTCTTTAAAGGTGTCTCCGAGATTCCTTCGTGGTAGCACGTTTCTTCGTGGTGCCGAGCATTTTTACCTCCCATCGACCGCTGCAAAGAAACGGCCGGCCGTCATCGTGTTTGTCAGCCGAGGGATCCGTCATCGTGTTTGTCAGCTGAGTGAGCGTTTCTTTGTTGGAGGAGGTCCGGGTTTAGCCGAAGCGAACCAGAATTCGATTTCATTTCTACCTATAACGATGATTTTTTATTTCAGGGGTCGTCGGATTTACTGCAACATGTCAAAATTCCGGTTAAATTTCTACACACACATATATATGTTTCTTCCGTCGGAATTACCCTGTGTGTTACACCGACCATTCAACTGCAGACAGTCAAGATTTCGGTTTCATATCAGCCCTTAATGACACTTTCTGTCGGTCAGAGGCTCATCGCTTTCGCTCCAGCAGGTCAAAATTTAGGTTTACTTTTGCCGGTTATGTCTTTCAAGGTGTCTCCGAGATGTCTTCGTGGTAGCACGTTTCTTCGTGGTGCCGAGCATTTTTACCTCCCATCGACCGCTGCAAAAAACCGCCGGCCGTCATCGTGTTTGTCAGCCGGCCGTGTTCGTGTTTGTCAGCTGGCCGTCATCGTGTTTGTCAGCGGAGGGATCGTTTCTTTGTTGGAGGAGGTCCGGGTTTAGCCGGAGCGAACCAGAATTCGATTTAATTTCTACCTATAGCGATGATTTCTTTTGTTCAGGGGTTGTCGGATTTACTGCCACAAGTCAAAATTCCAGTTAAATTTCTGTGTATATATATATATATATATATATTTATATATATGTGTATATACATATATATATAAGTTTCTTCCGTCGGAATTACCCTGTTAGACCGACCAGTCAACTGCAGACAGTCAAGATTTCGGTTTCATATCAGCCCTTAACGACACTTTCTGTCGGTGAGAGGCTCATCGCCTTCGCTCCTGCAAGTCAAAATTTAGGTTTATTTTTGCCGGTTATGTCTTTAAAGGTGTCTCCGAGATTTCTTCGTGGTAGCACGTTTCTTCGTGGTGCCGAGTGTTTTTACCTCCCATCGACCGCTGCAAAAAACTGCCGGCCGTGTTCGTGTTTGTCAGCCGAGGGATCCGTCAGCGTGTTTGTCAGCGGAGGGATCGTTTCTTTGTTGGAGGAGGTCCGGGTTTAGCCGGAGCGAACCAGAATTCGATTTAATTTCTACCTATAGCGATGATTTCTTTTGTTCAGGGGTTGTCGGATTTACTGCCACAAGTCAAAATTCCAGTTAAATTTCTGTGTATATATATATATATATTTATATATATGTGTATATACATATATATATAAGTTTCTTCCGTCGGAATTACCCTGTTAGACCGACCAGTCAACTGCAGACAGTCAAGATTTCGGTTTCATATCAGCCCTTAACGACACTTTCTGTCGGTCAGAGGCTCATCGCCTTCGCTCCTGCAAGTCAAAATTTAGGTTTATTTTTGCCGGTTATGTCTTTAAAGGTGTCTCCGAGATTTCTTCGTGGTAGCACGTTTCTTCGTGGTGCCGAGTGTTTTTACCTCCCATCGACCGCTGCAAAAAACTGCCGGCCGTGTTCGTGTTTGTCAGCCGAGGGATCCGTCAGCGTGTTTGTCAGCGGAGGGATCGTTTCTTTGTTGGAGGAGGTCCGAGTTTAGCCGGAGCGAACCAGAATTCGATTTAATTTCTACCTATAACAATGATTTCTTTTGTTCAGGGGTCGTCGGATTTACTGCAACAAGTCAAAATCAAGTTAAATTTCTGTATGTATGTATGTAAATATATATATATATATATATGTATGTATATGTTTCTTCCGTCGGAATTACCGTGTCTGTTAGACCGACCAGTCAACTGCAGACATTCAAGATTCCGGTTTCATATCAGCCCTTAATGACACTTTCTGTCGGTCAGAGGCTCATCGCTTTCTCTCCAGCAGGTCAAAATTTAGGTTTATTTTTGCCGGTTATGTCTTTAAAGGTGTCTCCGAGATTTCTTCGTGGTGCTGAGCATTTTTACCTCCCATCGACTGCTGCAAAAAACTGCCGGTCGTCATCGTGTTTGTCAGCCGAGGGATCTGTCGTCGTGTTTGTCAGCGGAGGGATCGTTTCTTTGTTGGAGGAGGTCCGGGTTTAACGGAGCGAACCAGAATTCGATTTAATTTCTACCTATAACGATGATTTCTTTTGTTCAGGGGTCGTCAGATTTACTGCAACAAGTCAAAATTCCAGTTAAATTTCTGTATATATCTATGTGTGTGTGTGTGTGTGTGTGTGTGTGTGTGTGTATATATATATATATATATATATATATAAGTTTCTTCCGTCGGAATTACCCTGTGTGTTAGACCGACCAGTCAACTGCAGACAGTCAAGATTTCGGTTTAATATCAGCCCTTAATGACACTTTCTGTCGGTCAGAGGCTCATCGCTTTCGCTGCAGGAAGTCAAAATTTAGGTTTATTTTTGCCGGTTATGTCTTTAAAGGTGTCTCCGAAATTTCTTCGTGGTAGCACGTTTCTTCGTGCTGCCGAGCACTTTTACCTCCCATCGACCGCTGCAAAAAACCGCCGGCCGTCATCGTGTTTGTCAGGCGGCCCTGTTCGTGTTTGTCAGCTGGCCGTCATCGTGTTTGTCAGCCGAGAGATCCGTCGTCGTGTGTGTCAGGGGAGTGATCCTTTCTTTGTTGGAGGAGGTCCGGGTTTAGCCGGAGCGAACCAGAATTCGATTTAATTTCTACCTATAACGATGATTTTTTATTTCAGGGGTCGTCGGATTTACTGCAACAAGTCAAAATTCCAGTTAAATTTCTACACACACACACATATATATATTTCTTCCGTCGGAATTACCCTGTGTGTTAGACCGACCAGTCAACTGCAGACAGTCAAGATTTCGGTTTAGTATCAGGCCGTAATGACTCCTTCTGTCGGTCAGAGGCTCATCGCTTTCGCTCCAGCAGGTCAAAATTTAGGTTTATTTTTTCCGGTTATGTCTTTAAAGGTGTCTCCGAGATTTCTTCGTGGTAGCACGTTTCTTCGTGGTGCCGAGCGTTTTTACCTCCCATCGACCGCTGCAAAAAACTGCCGGCGGTCATCGTGTTTGTCAGCCGAGGGATCTGTCATCGTGTTTGTCAGCGGAGGGATCGTTTCTTTGTTGGAGGAGGTCCGGGTTTAGCCGGAGCGAACCAGAATTCGATTTAATTTCTATCTATAACGATGATTTCTTTTGTTCAGGGGTCGTCGGATTTACTGCAACCAGTCAAAAATTCGGTTTAATTTATGCCCGAAATGACACTTTGTGTTGGTCAGAGCGCTTCCATGTCTCGTTTCTTTAAACAGAATCTCGGTTTTATTTCCTCCGGTATTTTTTTCTCCTTTGGAAATGACACTTGCTGTTGGTCAGAGTCCTTCCGGGTTTAGCTGCAGGAAATCAGAATTTCGGTTAAATATCTCCTTGCTTTGTAAATTTTTCTGTGTGGGAATGACGATTGCTTTTGGATCTAGGCACTGCAGAACTCGCGTCGTTTTTGGTTCTGGTATGACACAGTTGATTTTGATGACGCTGCATCCGCTGCTCTGTGGGTTGCCTCCGCCCACTAGCCCTGGAGAGCATAAATGCCCAAGCTGAAGGGAGTGCACAAGGCTTTGCCTGGTGGATCAGCGCAAACTCTGTATCCTCCTGGCTGGACGATTAAGGGATGGAGCCGCATTTTCTCGACCTTGTGGCTTCCCCAGAGGTGGCGCCCGAGTCGCGGCCTGCGCCTAACCTGAACTCAAATGACCTTGGGCCAAGGCCTCTCGCTTGGTATCCTGTGCTGGGAGAGTGCTCTTCGGAGCGCAAAGGTTTGGAACTGCTTTCCAGTCCTCCTTGGCGGATGAACTGGGTGCGCCTGCAGAATGGGCGTTTTCCCGGAGTCCCGAGCACCGTGACACCACTTGGAGTCCGTTCCGCTGCGTACTTGTGGTCCAGCAGGCCGTTGTCGCCCGGAGGAGAAGTAGACAGCGCAGAGGAAGCCGATAGCAGCCCGCTGCTCCAGCTTCCCTTGGCGGGTTCGGTCCACCCCGGCGACACACAGCAGGACACCGAGGCCTCGCAGAGCGGGCATCTTTCCGAGTTCGAGTGCGGCCAGCCTTGTGACCACAATTCTGGGAGCCTCCAGCGGGGTTTCTCGCGCCCCCTAGCGTGGGCTCGTGGCATTTGTCGTGCCCTATTCTGGGCGCTGTGGCGGGGTTGCCTGTCCAACTGTGGCACTAAGCAGCCTCAGAGAGCATCAGGAGCCTTTCGGGATTCCCCCTTTTAGAAACGAAGTTTCAAATCGTCTCCTCCTGCACAATAAAAGTGCTTTATTATGTGCCTTCGAGCTCGGTGTCAGTTTCTGAGTGTCTTTTTCCCAAATTAGCAGCCCCTGCGATTTCTACTCATTCTGCAGCCCTGTCGGGAATAACACAAACGGCATTACTCTGAGGAATGAGATCTTAATTGGGGCAGACGCCTGCGAAGTCTTGCCTTGGGTTTCTCGGTTGCACGAAGTCACGGTTTAGCCTGAGCAAGTGAGGGTGTAAGTGAAAGTGCTTTCTCAGCCAACCAGGGTTTATGGAGTCTGCGATTGCGGTCCTAAGAACGTGGTATTTAAACGTGTCTCCGAGATTTCTTCGTGGTAGCAGGTGTTTTCGTGGTGCTGGGAATTTTTACCCACTGTCGATCTCTATAAAGAAACAGCCCTAATCGTGTTTGTCAGCCCGGTGACCCTTTCCTTGTTGGAGGAGGTCCCGGTTTAGCCGAGGCAAACAAGAAGTCGATTTTATTTCCACCTGTAACGTCGATTTATTTTGTTCGGGGACGTCGGGGTTAGCTGCAACAAGTGAAAATTTCGGTTTAATTTCCGTTCATATATATATTGTTTTCCGTCGGAATAACCATTTCTATTAGTCCGAGCTGGTCGCGGGTTAGCTGCAGGCAGTCAAGATTTCGGTTTAATATCAGCCCGTAATGACATTTTATGTCGGTCAGAGGCTCATCGCTTTCGCTGCAGCAAGTCAAAATTTAGGTTTATTTTTGCCGGTTATGTCTTTAAAGGTGTCTCCGAGATTCCTTCGTGGTAGCACGTTTCTTCGTGGTGCCGAGCATTTTTACCTCCCATCGACCGCTGCAAAGAAACGGCCGGCCGTCATCGTGTTTGTCAGCCGAGGGATCCG
Organism: Nycticebus coucang; assembly: GCF_027406575.1. NCBI lineage: Eukaryota > Metazoa > Chordata > Mammalia > Primates > Lorisidae > Nycticebus > Nycticebus coucang. The sequence continues at coordinate 160,169,901 of NC_069780.1, forward strand.
TCATCGTGTTTGTCAGCTGAGTGAGCGTTTCTTTGTTGGAGGAGGTCCGGGTTTAGCCGAAGCGAACCAGAATTCGATTTCATTTCTACCTATAACGATGATTTTTTATTTCAGGGGTCGTCGGATTTACTGCAACATGTCAAAATTCCAGTTAAATTTCTACACACACATATATATGTTTCTTCCGTCGGAATTACCCTGTGTGTTACACCGACCATTCAACTGCAGACAGTCAAGATTTCGGTTTCATATCAGCCCTTAATGACACTTTCTGTCGGTCAGAGGCTCATCGCTTTCGCTCCAGCAGGTCAAAATTTAGGTTTACTTTTGCCGGTTATGTCTTTCAAGGTGTCTCCGAGATGTCTTCGTGGTAGCACGTTTCTTCGTGGTGCCGAGCATTTTTACCTCCCATCGACCGCTGCAAAAAACCGCCGGCCGTCATCGTGTTTGTCAGCCGGCCGTGTTCGTGTTTGTCAGCTGGCCGTCATCGTGTTTGTCAGCGGAGGGATCGTTTCTTTGTTGGAGGAGGTCCGGGTTTAGCCGGAGCGAACCAGAATTCGATTTAATTTCTACCTATAGCGATGATTTCTTTTGTTCAGGGGTTGTCGGATTTACTGCCACAAGTCAAAATTCCAGTTAAATTTCTGTGTATATATATATATATATATATTTATATATATGTGTATATACATATATATATAAGTTTCTTCCGTCGGAATTACCCTGTTAGACCGACCAGTCAACTGCAGACAGTCAAGATTTCGGTTTCATATCAGCCCTTAACGACACTTTCTGTCGGTCAGAGGCTCATCGCCTTCGCTCCTGCAAGTCAAAATTTAGGTTTATTTTTGCCGGTTATGTCTTTAAAGGTGTCTCCGAGATTTCTTCGTGGTAGCACGTTTCTTCGTGGTGCCGAGTGTTTTTACCTCCCATCGACCGCTGCAAAAAACTGCCGGCCGTGTTCGTGTTTGTCAGCCGAGGGATCCGTCAGCGTGTTTGTCAGCGGAGGGATCGTTTCTTTGTTGGAGGAGGTCCGGGTTTAACGGAGCGAACCAGAATTCGATTTAATTTCTACCTATAGCGATGATTTCTTTTGTTCAGGGGTTGTCGGATTTACTGCCACAAGTCAAAATTCCAGTTAAATTTCTGTGTATATATATATATATATATTTATATATATGTGTATATACATATATATATAAGTTTCTTCCGTCGGAATTACCCTGTTAGACCGACCAGTCAACTGCAGACAGTCAAGATTTCGGTTTCATATCAGCCCTTAACGACACTTTCTGTCGGTCAGAGGCTCATCGCCTTCGCTCCTGCAAGTCAAAATTTAGGTTTATTTTTGCCGGTTATGTCTTTAAAGGTGTCTCCGAGATTTCTTCGTGGTAGCACGTTTCTTCGTGGTGCCGAGTGTTTTTACCTCCCATCGACCGCTGCAAAAAACTGCCGGCCGTGTTCGTGTTTGTCAGCCGAGGGATCCGTCAGCGTGTTTGTCAGCGGAGGGATCGTTTCTTTGTTGGAGGAGGTCCGGGTTTAACGGAGCGAACCAGAATTCGATTTAATTTCTACCTATAACGATGATTTCTTTTGTTCAGGGGTCGTCAGATTTACTGCAACAAGTCAAAATTCCAGTTAAATTTCTGTATATATCTATGTGTGTGTGTGTATATATATATATATATATATATATATAAGTTTCTTCCGTCGGAATTACCCTGTGTGTTAGACCGACCAGTCAACTGCAGACAGTCAAGATTTCGGTTTAATATCAGCCCTTAATGACACTTTCTGTCGGTCAGAGGCTCATCGCTTTCGCTGCAGGAAGTCAAAATTTAGGTTTATTTTTGCCGGTTATGTCTTTAAAGGTGTCTCCGAAATTTCTTCGTGGTAGCACGTTTCTTCGTGCTGCCGAGCACTTTTACCTCCCATCGACCGCTGCAAAAAACCGCCGGCCGTCATCGTGTTTGTCAGGCGGCCCTGTTCGTGTTTGTCAGCTGGCCGTCATCGTGTTTGTCAGCCGAGAGATCCGTCGTCGTGTGTGTCAGGGGAGTGATCCTTTCTTTGTTGGAGGAGGTCCGGGTTTAGCCGGAGCGAACCAGAATTCGATTTAATTTCTACCTATAACGATGATTTTTTATTTCAGGGGTCGTCGGATTTACTGCAACAAGTCAAAATTCCAGTTAAATTTCTACACACACACACATATATATATTTCTTCCGTCGGAATTACCCTGTGTGTTAGACCGACCAGTCAACTGCAGACAGTCAAGATTTCGGTTTAGTATCAGGCCGTAATGACTCCTTCTGTCGGTCAGAGGCTCATCGCTTTCGCTCCAGCAGGTCAAAATTTAGGTTTATTTTTGC